>NC_045427.1:52444038-52721538 GCF_902635505.1 Sarcophilus harrisii
TTAAGTGAATATGATGTAGCACTTAAAGTTTGCAAAGCACTTAAAAAACATTATCTCATTGGAGCTTCAAAACAATCCAGAGAAGTAGGTGCTACTGTAACCCCCTTTTTACAGTGGGAGAGATAAAAGTTAAGTGAATATGATGTAGCACTTAAAGTTTGCAAAGCACTTTTAAAATATTATCTCATTTGAACCTTACAACAATCCAGGGAAGCAATCCAGCACTATTATAATCCCCTTTTTACAGGTGGGCAGGCAAAGGTTGAGGGAATTGCTCAGTGTCACACAGGTAGTTGATGTCTGAGGCTGGATTTGAATTCAGGACTTCCTGACTCCAGGCTCAGTGCTCTGTCCAGTTCAACAAGCTTCATTTAGTATGAAAACCAAAGGAAGCCATTCGTCTGGAAAGGAAAGGAAAGTGTAAATTCAACTTATACTAAGCTCTTCAGAAACATCCTATTTCATAGGGTGAGGAGGTGTGAGTATGGAAGGCAGCTTTCTCTCTCTCTGGAGCATCCAAGGAAGAGGTTTATTCCTTCTTGGCCCAGAGGGTGATTTACCAGGAGGCAGGTTTCCCAAGGAGGAATTACCCAATGCCTAGAGCTGCCCCAAGCTCAGTAATTGGTGAACTCCCCATCACTACAGGCATTTAAGAAGGGCTGAGTGACCACTTGTCTGGAAGGCAGTAAAACAGATTCAGCTTTCAGGTCAGGGAGAACCAGAAGGCCTCTGAGAAATTTCCCAATCCTAAAATTAAGTGACTCCGGGGTTTAAGAGGAAAACAAGAAGTACTTTGGGATTTCCCTCTCTACAGCTCAATCTGCACAGGGAAAAGGGGGAGGGGAGAAGTCTATAGGCAATAATACATTGAATTAGAATGCAATGGCCTATAACAAGTATTTACCACGTCCAAGGCACAGAAGGTTCTTTGGGTCTGCAATTCAATTCAATAAAAATTAAGCACTTCTAGTGAACAAGGCAAGGAGTTTATAATCAAGTTGGGGGTGGGTGGGACTGGTAATAAGAGCTACCAAGTTGTAAAATGCACAAAAACCTTGGCCTTGAGAGTTCCAAGCAGTGTGACTAAGGGCAAATCCTATCAAGAGGAAGAGAATCATAGTTAATATATGTGATGACTTAAAAATCAGAAAGACGTGGCTCAATTGCTCTCTCTGAAATTTACTAGCTGTGAGATCATGGGCAACTAACCTTTCTGCCTCGGTTTCCCTATCTGTAAAATGGAAATGTTTATTATATATAATAATATATTATTATATATTATATAGTGCTATTATGAATAACAAACGACCCAGACATAATGGATAGAGTGTTGGGCCTAGAATCAGGAAGACCTGAGTTTAAATTCAGGCTCCATGACTGAATTTGGTGTGATCCTGGGTCCTTTAATCACTCTCACCTACTGTTTCCTCACTTGTAAAAATGAGAATAATAATAGTATCTAAGTCACAAGGTTCTCAGGAGGACAAAATGAGATATTTGTAAAGCCCTTAGAACATAATAGGTGCTTAATAAATGCTTGTTCCCTCCCTTTTTTTTTTCTTCCATTTCCTTCCCTTCCCAGTCCCTATCTATGTATTTTGCAAACCTTACTGTACTCTCAAAATGTCAGTTATTATTGAGTCATGCCCACTCTTTGGTATTCCGTTTCTTCATCTGTGATAAAAAACCAATTTTACAGGTTGTCAGAAAAGGGTTTTGCAAACCACAAAATGAGCTAAGTAAATGTGAGCTAAAAGAATAATAGCTGACATTTCCATAGCACTTTTTTTTGGTTTGTAAAAAGTTTACAGACATTATCTTATTGATCTCTACAATGATTCTGTGAGATAAGTGATACATGGATTTGATTATGCCCATTTTACAGATGGAGAACCTGAGGACTCAATTGGAAAAGTGACTGACTTCAAGTCCCACAATCACTATATATGGGAGCCAGAGCTTGAATTCTATCTAGGTTGAAGCAAGATATCTGAAACTCAGCTATATTCTCCTTGAGGGCAGGCTTTCTGCCTTCAATCCCTTCTGTGACTCACAAGGTATCTAGCACAGGGGCCCAGAAAAGCTTCATTGTTGACTGCTTCAAGGGGCAGAAAACACAGAGGGTCCAAGGGGAGCTTTGGAAAGATTCTAAGAGTAATCAATCCCCAAACTCTCTGCTGAAGAGAGGATGTTGGGTATTCCAACAAGGGTCTCTGGGACAGGAGAATGAAAACAGTTCTTCTAAAGCAGTCGGAAAAACAAAACAAAACAAAAAATATACTGAGACCCCCCCAAAAAAGTCCTTTGTTTCTGTCACGCAAGCATCCTCACTGCATGGAAGGATTTTTATTTTATCTTCTTCTTATTAGACCCGATTATCTCAAAATGGAATCACTTTGGATACCGTAATTGTTTCTTCCATATACTATCCATTAATGAGGACTCTGATCAACTGGCTGGCTGTTTGGTGAGGCTTCAGGTAGCAATTTTCCATTTGTGTTTCAAATTTTAATGAATGTTCCTGTCTCCGCCTGAGATGAGCGGTGATAATCCGAGGCGGGCAGGTCAGCCTGCGACCAAAGGCTCCGGCTCTGGAGGGATTTTTTTACAAGGGTTTGATTTCTTCAGGGAATATCTCAGACAAAAAATGGTAATCGCACTAGACATCCCCCCTCATTCTGATTGGCTCCAGAGACCGGAAAGCTACAAATCATAAGGTTATTATTTCTTTCCGACATCCCCAAAGTACGCTATAGACCAAGATGGAGAGTAAAGTTCAGACCTGATAAGACTGCATTGCTGGGATGAGAAGCCCTCTCTTTTCTCTCATTGCATCCTCTCCTTTTCTTTGAACATAATTCCTCTATAATCTTACCCAGGGCATCTGGTTTGGCTTCTAGGCAACCTGTTAATACCTATTTATAGCGTCTGATCGATATCAGTCTGACCGAGCTCATCAACTATCTCCAGCCCCTGATCACAGGCAGACAACGGGATGGAAAATGAGGATGGATAGGAAGGGTCTTTCCTTCAGAATTTCCCACCATGCTCTGGGAGTAGGAGGTATCTCCTAGATCCCTGTTCTGGAGCAGGAGATGAAATCACTCCACACGTACTATCTAAGTGTTTTCAGAAGGGCTCTTTTCTATGGGATTTGTGACACTAACATCCTCTCCTTGATGGTCAAGGTAGCACAGTTCAAAACAAAAGCATTGGTTTCTCCTACTTCTCTGTTCACTGTAGATCCCGCTCATCAGGAAAAGTTTCTTTGAAAAATCCCACCTTCAAACTAAGAAGACTTCACAGCTCAAATATTCACAAATGGGTCATGGAATTAATGGGAGCAGAATGGGGTGGGAAGGATATTAGAACGTAGAATGTCATAACTGGATGGATGTTAAGAGATGAACATCAGAGCTGAGAGAAATCACTTTCTGAAATCTTCTCCTTTAATAGACGGGGAACCTGAGATCTCCAGGGGTTACACAGTCAATAATACAGTCAACTAATAGCTGAGCAAGAAGTCAGATGCTCTAACTTTAAATCTATTTTCTAAATAGCCAACCCCAATTCTGGTACCAAGTGGTGATGGGGGATGGATTGAGTCTTAATCATTGCCTCTCCATCCCAGATGGAATTATCCTCTAGCTAGTTCCTCTAGGAAGGCAGAAAGACGTGAACTGAAGGAAATCTTAGCTGGGCAAATTGATCTGTCTCCTCCAAAATCTTCTTCCTGGCCAGAATTTGGAGGGAAGAGGGGGAACTCTTTCTGAGTCTGACCTACTTGGGGAAATGTCTTTAAAAAAATCACCAGCACCGAGGCTCCAGCTGGAAATTCTACCTTCCCTATTGCCAGTCAGTTATTTGCAAGGAGCTGCTAAGGATTCCATACCGTCCCAGGGAAACACCAGACATTTGGCTTTTTCAGAATGATCCTCGGGACCTTCTCCTTGTGCTGAATCAATACAGGAGAAGAGGGGACAGGAAGGATGCTTGAAATTCTGCTAAAGCCACTGGTCCCTGGCTGGCTGAGCATCTGTTCTGCAGCCATGGCCTAGTAACCAACTGAAAACCAGCACTGGCTGACCGACGACTTCACCGGCCAGTGCTATTAGTCAGAGGGAGGGACCGGTGAGAGCGTTCCCTTCCAGCCAAGTGAGTCCCAGTGTTCATATAGGTTCAATTACATTTTTATACACCCTGTAATTATGAGTGGGGCCCGTTTCCTGCGTATGCTTCTGGGGTGAAGACTCCACCCGGAGTTCAAGTGCCCGGAACATTTCCACAGTCTCCATACAAAGGGCTTCTCTCCCCCATACCCTGGGTAAGCACCAAATCACTGCCACTTGGCAGGCAGCGTCTCTCTGGCCGGCCAGGGATAAATTTGTCTTTGTGTGTGTCAAGAACAGGCAATGTGCTGGAAACCAGGAGATTCAAGGCCCAGGCTGCTTCCCCGGCTCTGTGACCTTCGGGCAAGTACCTCAGATTCTAAGCTGGTAGTCAAGAAGAACATCCAGACTCCTGAAGTTCTTCCCTGAGGATACGAGAAATGGTTTTCTTTTTTTTTTTAAAAATATTTTGTTAATTATATTTTGATATAATTGGGTTTTTTGGGTAATCTTATTATCTTATTTTATGCTTTTAAAAACGTGATTTTGACAAGGCCCCTCCAGCCTCAGGGATCTGGAACACTGACAAGGTCAAGAACCCCTGGATTAGCTTGGTAGGATTATCATTTAACAGATCAAAACACTGAAGTCAAGCATGGAGCTGGGCATTTTGCCCAGGGTCACATAGGAAGTAAGAATCAAAGTTAGGATTCAGACCGAGGTCCTCTGACCCAAGTTCAAGGCCCTTTGAACTTGGACATCGGATGGACCAAGAGCCTTTAGTCCCTTGGGCTGCCCTCCCCAGCTTCATCGCAGGCCCTCTCCACCTGCAGGATGCTTCCACCAGGCTCTCTGCAGCTCTCTCTCCCTCTGCAGCGGACTTTTTAGACTCCCTCCCTTTGCAGTGGCAGCCTCATTCCCCATAAATCACGTTGCCACTTGGTTAAGCAGTGCTATGAACGGCTTTCCCGGCTGCCCCCATCCTCAGCTGGGGGGATGAGGGAGGGAGCCACACGCATGCGTGCCCATGGGAGCTCTCTGGGTGGCTATGGGCTCCGTGTGTCCACAGAGAATGCTCCTGACTGCCTCCATTGCCTTTAATAATCCAACACGTTTGAGAACCGACCACCCAGATTCTCAAGGAGGGAGGGAGATAGGAGAGAAGGTCAAGACTCAGAGCCCCCCCAGTGTTTCCCAGGGCTTCGCCAGCCAGTCAGGGACAAGGACCCTGGGACACTGGTCAAGCTGGGAAGGGTAGCAGGGAGGTCCAAGATGCTTCCTCAAAACCTTTCAAGGAAGACATTATTTTTATAACCCTGTTTTGGCTCGTCTGCTGTGAACTTAATTTAACATCCATATTGCTGCTACTTAATTAAATAAATGAACTCATTTTATATTTTCGAGTCTTAATTCATCCAGAACAAAATTGGCCATGTTTGGGGCTTTATCCACCACTAACTTGCTGGAACAAATGGCAGTCTTCTGGCGTTAACTGAGAGTACAGGTTAAAAGCTAATTATCAGCTTTGGTCCTGTGTATTAACTTTATTTATCACTAGGCCAGAACTGCTTCCTGATGAAACAGCAGAGGCTGCCGGTTTCCTCATTACTTCCTAGGGTGCCCACTCATCAGTTACCACGGCCCTCCCTTCCCCCCTACCTGCCCTGCTCTGCCCCTTGAATGAGACCCCCTCCCCTTATGCTTTTTGGCAGGAGTGGGCCCCAGCTTGGATGTATCCGTAGAACTTATAGGCAGAGGGGGCAGAGTCATGGAGTACTAAACATGGAAGAGCCCCCCGTGTCCTCCAGAATATCCAAGAATAAAAAAAAGGGACCCTAGCACATGGACTGGGAAAGCAGGAGGAGACCTCACGATATATTATGTCAGAGCTAGAGGGAATCTTATAACCCAGAGATGTCAAAGCTAGATTTCTATTCAATAAAATTCAACAAGGACTTTTTTTTTGGGGGGGGGGTTGGTTTCGAAGGCAATTAAGTGACTTATCCAGGATCACCCAGCTAGTAAGGGTCCAAGGCATAGGATGGGTAGCTGCCCCTTCGATGAACACATATTAAACATCTCCTATAATTATGACACTAAATGTCAGTGACCATATGCTCTAACTCCCTTTCCTGGTCTCTTTAATTTTACAGATGAGAACACAGGAAGAAACTGGAGGCAGAGAAGAGAAGGGTATGATTTATCCCAGTTCACAAAGAGGGACAATTTTTTTTTTTTTTTTGCCTTGTCCTGCCAACACACTCTGTTTATTACGTTGATGGACAAACTCCTTTTTTTTCCCCCTGAGGCAATTGGGGTTAAGTGACTTGCCCAGGGTCACACAGCCAGGAAGCATTAAGTGTCTGAGGTCCTCCTGACTTCAGGGCTGGTGCCCTATCCACTGAGCCATCCAGCTGCCCCAGATGGGCTCCCTCTTATTCCTCCCTCCTACCTGGTACACACATTTGGAATGCCCACCTGTTTCCTTCTGCTTATGCATGTATGTTCTACTCGTGTTGTCCATGTACCATTCCCTGATTATGTCACTGCTTGCTGACCTTTCCTTCCTCTGAATTCCTCCAGCTCTTAGAGTTCAGACTGTGTGATTTTTTTTTAAAATTTTGTTTTGAAATGCCATTGTTGCCTTTTGTTTTTATAACAGGATCATTTCTGGAAGTACCTGCCCTTCTCCCTGGAAACTGAACCCTCCCTTATTACGTAGAAAAATAATTAAGTAAAAACACCTGAGACTGAGTGTTTCTGTCAATGTATAGAACGTTTTGTCCCAGTAGTTCCTCATCTCTCTGCTGAGAGCAGGAAGGAAGGCACACTGTGTTATAGATGTTCCTGGACTATGACTTCATTAGGAAAGAGATTCAGATGCTCTTAAATCAGAGCAGACCTAAGAAGATGAAGTCTCCTCAGTCCTCCCAGAAGCTCTTTCATAGGTTCCTGAGAAATCAACATTTTAGTGATCATTTTCTTAAAGCTCTGTAGAGGGAAGCAAGCATTGGAGGGATAGGCTTCGAGATCCTGAACTTTCCAGTCACATGAAATTTGGTTTAATTTTAGCTATTATCCCTGGAATTCTCCTGGTTCTGCTTATTTTTTTAAATCATGATTTAAAATTTTTTTAATTTTTAATTTAAATGTAAATATTTTTAATATTTTAAATGAAAAAACAAATTAAAATTAAGATTTTAACCTAATTTAAAATAAATTTTAAATTTAAATTCTGCTTATTTTCACTCTGCATCAATATTTCCATAATTCTTCTTATGGTTCTCAGAATTCTTTCTGTCATTCCTTACTGCACAATAATAATCATTTTCCAACTGATGGGCACCTGCTTTGTTTCTAGTCCATTGTTGCCACAAGGAGAGCTGCTTGCTGTATCATATAATTTATTGGGAGCAACCACATGGTGCTAGGCCCAGAGTCATGAAGACTCATCTTCCTGAGTTCAAATCCAGCCTCAGACATTTACTAGCTGGGTGACTCAGGACAAGTCACTTCACCCAATTTCCCCATCTGTCATCTGGAGCAAGAAAGGGCAAGTCACTCCAGTAATGGCGTCAAGAAGAGTCGGACACAACTGAAAAACAAATAGAATTCGGTATTGAACTGTAACTGCTCCCTGTTCTTCTATGTGCTTGACTTGTCTTTCTGACTGGACTATGAACTCCTCAAGAGCAGAGACCATGCCTTTGGTACTTCCCTAATCTTCAAAGTTCCTGAAGATTATCTAGGATATAGCTGGAACAGTCTGCTGATTGACTCACTGTTTTTGGAAAACAAGATTTCACTTGTGCAAAAGTAATAATCCCTTATCTCCCTAAAGCACTTTGCATTCATTATTTGTCCTTCAGGGCTGGCAGGGGATAGATATCATCATGCAGAAGTGGAAATTGAGGAAGCTCGGACTTGCCCGGTCACATAGCTAACAGTACCAGAGCCAGGAAGGGAGCCTCGGTCTCTGAATCCCAGGGCTATTTTCCCACTAATTATAGAAGATGATAATGGCAGACACAGAAGAAACCAAAACATCTTTCCTAGCAGCTGCATCTATGGGTCATTTGATTATTCAGTTTTTCCTCTGGTACCAGTTTAAGAGGGCAAAGTGGTGACAACATGGACGGTTCAGGAACGAAATGTTATTCATCCCATAGCACAGAGACGGTGACACGGCTCAAGTCACCTTTCTTTCAGTTTCATAAAATTAAAGGGCTGGAATTCATCATCACAGAGGGCCTTCCCCCCTCAAACAGTGGATGAGTTAAAGCTCGGCCTTTGTTCTTTTAGCCTTTTGGGCAAAGGTTCTTAACATCCTGAACTTGGATGGGAAAATGTTTATACCTTTATTTTTACTAGTCTCTAACTGAAATTTATCATGTCCTTCGGTTATAAATTTCTATAAAGCTTTTTATTTTCAAAACATACACAGGGATAATTTTTCAATATTGACCCTTGCATAGCCTTCTGTTTCAGATTTTTCACCTTTTTTCCCCCACCTCCTCCTCTAGATGGCAAGAAATCCAATATATGTTATACATGTTAAAATATATGTTAAATCCATTATGTGTAAACATCAATTATAAATTTCATTAAAAAAAATCTCAGACAAACATAAGGAACTTTAGATTCCCTTAGATGACACATGAAAAAGCTAAGAACCATAAAAACAAGCAAACAAAAAAACTCCCAAATTTAAAATATAAAAAATTCACAAAAAAGATAAAGAATCCCTATGCTTGAGAGATTTCACAGATGCGAATTTCAGGCTGGGAGAGGAGACACTTGGGGATGGAGAAGGCCTGCTCATATTTCACTCAGGTAGTAAGAGCAGGTCCCTCCTACATTGTGCTTTAATGTTGACAAAGCACCTTCTCTGGCATTCCTCATCCTATTTTACGGATGAAGAAGCAGGAGTGAAATGTCTTGCCCAAAGGTCACACAGCTACTAAAATGGGCAGGAGGGGATTGGACCCTGGCCTCCCAGGCCAGTAGTTATTCTATTGTGCTTTGAGGCCCACAGGTAGGGCAGGTGGCGGCGGGGAAGTCCAAGGCCCTGGCTCCCTCTTCCAGGAGTCAGCATGGGTTGGTATTTAGTTTCCAGGTTGAGAAGGGAGTTTGACCCAGAAAACAGCCAGGATGAATGAGCCTTGGGTCCCTAGGGCTGGGCCCAAAGAATGAGCTGGGGCTGGGTCTCAGTGGGAAAGCCTCCGGATTCAGCTGGAGATAGCAAACTCTTGTGAAATATCCACAGGCCAGTGGGGCCTCCTGGTGATGCAACTGGCCGGGCGGGTTGCAGGGAATGTGGCTGATGAGCCTTGGAACACCCAAGAGAGCTGCTTGTTTGTTCAGGAAGGAAAGGCTTCCACAGAGCAGGGAAGGGGGAGGTGGAAAATGAAGAAAGCAACCTTACTTATTAGCTTGAAATCCCAGTTACGGCTCCCCACGCCCTCAGGAGGTGAAGTCCCCCAAACCTAGTCTGTCTGGGAGGTCTGGAGAAAGGGAGAGGCGGTATCCTGGTGGAAAGGCTGGGCTTGCAATCCAAAGACCTACATTCAGATCTAAAGTTCCCCTCCCTGGTCCTCATCTGCCCTTCTGGATAATGAGGGGGTTAGATGAAAGACTGTTCTAAATCCTCTGACACCCTCTATGATCTGGAACAAAAATTAGGTTGCTACCTGTATCTCAGTTTCTTGTTCTGTGAAATGGACATAAATCCTTTCCCCTGGCATGCTAAGTAGGAAGCAAATTTCTCTACTCTGTTAACCAAATGTTATAGCAATTCTCTGAGTGATTAATACTCTTTCTTTTATTAAAACTTTTATTTTCTTCCTTTTTTTTTCTGAGATAATTGGGGTTAGGTGACTTGCCCAGGGTCACACAGCTAGGAAGTATTATTCTGGGCCTGCTGTTCCAAGAGCCCAGAAGGGTTTCATGATGCTGGCATGCTGAATTCTTTAGTAGCCCCTTCACCCAGAGTTGTGTGCCATTCGAGGGACCAGGGATCTCCCCGGCCGCTTCCCCTCGAGGCTGACGGCCTCCCTGACTGGCAGTTAACTCTGCTGGTATTTTACCCTCTGAACCACCTACGGCAGTTGTGGGGAGATAAGCATCTCCCAGCTAGGCCCAACAGTCCCCCGGCACTGCCAGAGCAGAAAGAGAAGGGAATTGGAATTCTCCAGTTACTCCAGAACGGTCCCTAGACGCAAGACTTCAGGGAATGTTGGGAACCAGATGTTCGTTCTCAGATCTTTGCTGAGCCAGAGGTGGGTCCCTTTGAACATGGCAACAACCTGCATTTCTTGCACTATTTCCTCTCCTTGGAATTGCATCACCTCGAAGCTTGGAGGACGGGGAGCGGGAAGAGGCGGAGGGAGGTGGGAATCCACTGGGGGGGGGGGGGGGAAACATGTTGTTCCTCTTTTCCTTCTCTTACTCCCACTTTGGCTTGTTAGTCAGTCTCAGGTGACCTTCTACAACTGGAGGAATATTAGGAAGTCACCCACTCTAACTGCTTCAACCAACAAATAATATATGGGAACCCTACTATGTGGGGAAAGCAGAGCACTTGATGAGATCATCTCTCTCCAGGCCAGTTGCATTTATTAAGCACTTACCATGTGTCAGGCACATAAGAGACAAGGGGAATTGCAGTATAATGTCTGGCCTGGTACCATAATTTATAACCTATGTGATTTTGGGCAATCACTTTCTTTGACTAAAAGTTTCCCCATTTTGTATTGTACTAGAGGGCCTCCCAGGTGCCTTCTGGAAGCTAGCTGGCTCAGAGCTAAATCCTGAAAACCCTATAGTTAGGGCTAAATTAAGTAACAGAGCTACTTAGTAGGGTTATAATTTCATTGGGCTAAAGAACTACCAGAGAAAAAGTTTCCTCCTACCATTGTAGGGTAGCAATTTACAGTTTTAGAGAATCTCTGGAGGCCCTGAGAGTTCCAGGAATTGTTCAGGATCTTATAGCCAATATGGACCTGAGATGACTTCCCCAGCCTAGGATACAACCAAGGTTAAGAACCTTTGCTCAAATGTTGATCCTCTTGGTCATATCTTAATAATCCCCATTGCAATGGAAGCTTGAAGGCTCATTGACCAAGCACTTCCCTCTCAACCATTCTGCGAGGTAGCTTGGGCAAGTGTGATTATCCCCACTGAATGGAGGGTAAAAGTGAGGTCCAAAGTGGGCTAAAGGGCCTTACTAGTGATCAGGGAGTTGAATCCCCTGCTTCCATGAGCGGTGCTCCAGGCACCACTCCCTGCGTTCTTCCGTCCCAGATCCCTGAGCCTGCATTGGGGCAGGAGAGACAAGTCCCCTCCTGGTCTCTGGGATGCTGATCCTCAAAATTAAATGGAAGGTTTGGGGAGGCAGGCAGAGGCCTTCCAAGCGGAAGAGCAGAGAAGCAAGTGTTAATAGCGGCTTTCTCTAGGGAAACTCTCCTAATTCCTAGGAATCTCCTTGCAAGGGGGCTTGTTAAAATGCTAGCTCCCAGACAGATTTCTTCCAAAGGGGAGAACGGAGCACTTCCCACGGCTTCCGTTCCTGAATCTGCTCACCAGTGGTGTCACTCAGGCTTGTTAGCAATGCCCAGTTCCCAGGTGACACAAGTAATTATCCGACTGCTTTGTGCTACTAAAGAATTCAGCTCGCCAGGATCATAAAACTCTTCTGGGCCCTTGGAGCAGCAGGCCCAGAATAATAGTACATTTATAGGCAGAGGAAACTGAGGCAATATAGAGCCAGGCTGACGCTCCAGAAGTAAGGAGACGGGGATCCCAGGAAGGGGAATCGCTGCCCTTTGGACCTCTGTCACTTTGAGAGCGCTGGCTTTGGAGTAAGCAGCAGCTGCCAATCAGGGGCGTGGGAGGAAAAAATGCCAGACTGACTGGGCATGAGCGGGCCCAATCACAATGTGGCCGCTATTCCTGAAGAACTCTGTGGCCCTGAGTAAGCCTATTAACTTCTGAGAATCGGTTTTTTTCCATCTCTAAAATGGGCCTGCTAGTGCTTGAGTCATTTAATTCACAGAGTTGTAGAAGCAGATCTACCACATTCCTTTTATATTTTTCCCTCCTTTCGGTTTTCTTCTCATCTTCTTATTCTTACCCACTTTACCAGCAAAACCTGTTCTGTAGTGAAGATCCACTATTAGATACTTTTACTTTAGTGTGAATTTAGGTGGCTGCTTGAATAGGCTACTTTAGGAGATCCGGAGGGACCAAAGTCCTGAATCCTTCCTCTTAAGTGTTACTATGTGATTTTTTTTTTGGGGGGGGGCACAGAGTCTTCCAGGAGGTTAGATTAGATGAATTCTAAAGCTATGGTCTTTAACTTCAAAGAATTGTAGAAACAACAGCAACAATAATAACTAACATTTACACAGCACTTGAAAGTTTACAAAGTATTTCACAGACTATCTCATTTGACATTATTGTTAGCATTATTAATCCCATTTTACAGATGATAAACTGAGGCTGAAAGAAATGAAGTGATTTGCCCACAGTTTGGCATTATTAATTCTATTTTCGAGATGAGAAAACTAGGTCGAAAGATCTGAAGTGATTTGCCCACAGTTTGGCATAATTAACACCATTTTACAGATGAGAAAACGAGGCTGAAAGAAGTGAAATGATTTGCCCACAGTTTGGTATTATTAATCCCATTTTACAGATGAGAAAATGAGGTTGAAAGATGTGAAGTGATTTGCCCACAGTTTGGCATAATTAACCCTATTTTACAGATGAGAAAACGAGGCTGAAAGATATGAAGTGATTTGCCCACAGTTTGGCATTATTAATCCCATTTTACAGATGAGAAAACGAGGTTGAAAGATGTGAAGTGATTTGCCCACAGTTTGGCATTATTAACCCCATTTTACAGATGAGAAAACTGAGGCTGAAAGAAGTAAAGTGATCTGCCCAAATTCAAACTCCAGGTCTTCCAGACACTAGGATCCTTTACTCTGCTCACTGCACTGCACTGCCAATGGCCATCCCCCAAATTTATTCTATTCATGGCCCCATGTTAAGAATTCCTGGATTGCCCCTTTCCTGTCTTGAGATCCCAAATCCCATAACCCTGGTAGCAACAAAAGAACACTGAACTTGGGACAGCTGAATTAAGTCACAGGGCCGGGGTTCAAATTCCTGCCCAGCCACTCACTATCTTGGAGGCTCAGTTTGTTTAAGCGGCTTCATCTCTGAGGCCCCAGTTTCCTCATCTGCAGAGAAGAGTTGGCCTAGGGCCCTGATTCTCTCCTCCCTCCTTGCCCAGCTTGGTCCTTCTGGGGAATCCAGCTCCGTGATCCCAGCTTGCTTTTAGAGCTTGCTGTTTCTCCTGACCTGCCCAGACTGGACGTCGGGTGGTCTCAGGTCCACCTTCCTGTCCTGAGGAGGGAAGAGCTCCAAAGTCCCTTTGGAAGGAGGGTTTCACACTGGAGGGACTGGCCTGGCCATGGCGGTAGAGAAGGTCCTGCAAGGCCCTGCCTCACCTATTGACGGATGCTAACAGTGCTCTCCAGACTGTCTCCAAGGAGCCTCCTTTCCTAGAACAGGCCAACCCAGGTGCTGGAGGCAGCCCTAGACCTGTTGGACCAGTCTCTTTGCCAAGTTGCAGCAAAGCCTGTGCTCTGCTCCCCAAGCTAGGCCCCTGCCCTTCTCCCCGAGCAGTCTCCCTGGAGGGAGCATCTCTGCAAGTCCATGTTCCCTGGCAAGAAGTGAGAGGTTCCAAGGGGTGTGCACTCATTACCGGCCTAGAAACCAGCTGAAAAGGGGAGGGACAGGGAGAAGGCAGGAAGGAGGCGTCCCTGATGGGGGGAAGATTTTTTCTGGAGGGTAAGGACGTCTTTGTCCCTTGGGTTTAACAAAACCCCCAAAGAGCAGTGACTTAGAGAATAGTGAGTTTGGCAAGATGAGAGGGGATTCCACTAGTCACAGAATCATGGGGAGCCGGAGCTGGATCTGATCTAGATCCCCATAGCCCAGTGCCGAGGGAGCCTGGGGATGAGAGGGGGGAATCTCACCTTCCTCTTTCTAGGGGCCCCTGCCCAACTGTACATCCTGGATAAGGAAATCAGAGACAGTTGCCTCCACTGATAGTGTGGGGGTTTTATAGGGGCGCTCCCAGGGAGCGTCCTGTCCTGGGCCAGTTCCCAAGAATTCAGGATTGGGAAGAGCAAGACCCTCCTCTCCCATACATCCCACCGTGCCCTCTAAGATCCATATTTAACCAACCAGTCTAGGACAGGGAGCCCCCGAGACCTCCCAACCTGCTCATTGATTGGATGTGGCTGATTTCACAAGTCCTAGAACCTACACGGTCTGGGGAAAGAAGCTGCCAGGAGGGAATATGGGCTGAAAGTAGTGTGGGGGAGTGGGAAGAACACTGAATTTGGAACCAGGCCCTCCTGACTCCAGGCCCATTTAACTGGCTTGGGGGCTTATAGATTTGGGGCTGAAAAGGTTTTAGAAGCCACTGAGATTAATCCCCTCTTGTTACAGATAAGGAAACTGAGGTTAAAGTAACTCAGTGGCACTGTTTACAAACACAGAGGTGAGATTTGGACAGTTTTCCCCAATACCCAGCCCAGCATTCTGTTCACTGAGCTACCTCCTCTACAGTAGCCTTAAGAAATGAGCACCTCCAGGGACAGAAAGCTTCACGACCTCTCAAATCAACCCACTCCAAGTTCATACAGTTGCAACCACAGGGTCCTTGAAGCTTTGGCACAGTCTCCCAAGATAGAAAAGCTCTGAAAACAAGCTGGGCAGGGGACTGTAGGCCTGTCAGCCCAAGACCAGCCTAATTAAGTGCAAAGATTCTCGTTACCAGAATGCTGGCCGCTGGTCATAAAGATCCTTACAGTGGGGCTGGAACTTGGCTCAATGAAAGAAGCACCTCCACCCAAGAAAATGGACCCTTGAGTCATGGAGACGTAACCATGGAAAGACTGGGAAGGCTGGCCAGAGTCTACTTCACCTTCCTGAGGTCTCTTCTTTGGGGCTATCATTCACTTCTCCAGAGGAAGCAGAGTTGGCTCATGGACCTATTTTTCTTGAAAGCTTGGCCCGTTGGATTGGAAGAGATGCTACTTCCTTCTCCATCTGAACTGGAGTTTCTCATGCTTCAACTTTTCCCCCTGATCACAGTGCCTACAGTGATCTTGCTGGTCAAGACTCAAGATCTTTCAGGCTGCCCTAAATCCTTGGAGGGAATAGAGATTAGAGCCTCAACATGAAGAGAATTCGGGACTTGGAGTCACAAAGACTGTAAATCTCATCTCAGAGCAGTAGTGTGATCTTGGAGGAATCATTTAAGCCCTTTCTGCCTCACTTTCCCCCTCTGAAAAATGAAAGGGCTAGACCTAAGGTCCTTTCCAGTTCTAAATCTATGATCCCCTCAGAGTGGGAGTGTGATCTTGGAGAAATCATTTAAGCCCTCCGTGCCTCAGTTTCCCCCTCTGGGACTTCTTTTTACAAAGTAAGAGAAGCTAAAACCCAGAGGAGGAAGACAGGGACCCGTTTCTGGTCACACAGGTAGTGAGTAAGCCAGCTGAGATTCTACCCCAAGCTCCTCCAGATGAGTGCCAGGCGCTCAGGACTCCCTGGGCCAAATCGGAAGGATCAGCAGAAGCCAGTGACCGGGGCTGAGGTGAGCGGAGCAGGTGGGCAGCCCGATAACTAGCTGCCTCTGCAAGGGGGAGATAAATCTAGCTGGCATCCAGGAGACGCGTTCTGCTCCACACTAATAGCCTCTGTCAGGGCACTTGGGGCCCCAAGCATCATTCCTGGGGCCTGAATGGGGGCGGCCAGCAGACAGGGACAAGTGAACAGCGGAGAGCGACAGCCGGCTCACAAAGAGCACGTCCTCTGGAAGAGGAGATAAACCTTGGGAGGAGGGAGGGGGGGAAGGAAGCGTGAGCTGTTGTTTAGCCGATGTACCACATGCTGACAGGGCAAATGTGAAGGCTTTTACGGCCACATGGGTTTCCATTTGCAGTTATTCATAGCGGAGGCCGGCACTTTATCTCACTTACATTATGTGCGGCCACAATGCAGACACTTGTACCGCAATGCACTCGGTTCCCTTAGAAAATATTAATATGTAAATGTCACTCTCTCCCAAGACCAGAAATGAAATGCCCGACTGGAAGATTCTTTGCTAGGAAGATAAAAAACCTTCCCAGGGAAGGAAAAAAAAGGAAGAAAGAAAGACTACTCAGGAGAGAAAATGACAAGAAGGACCAAATGGTGTGAGGGATGACTTGCTGAGGAGGGGGGAGTGGGAGAGGGAGGGAGAAAAGGCTGGCTGGTGCCTCCCCGGCCCCTTTTCCTCCCTCCCTCCCTTTATAATGTCAGTTATTGCAGAAGGAGAGATAGTCCTGGCCACGTACTATGGCATGGGTGCCGGTACCGGTATGTGACTATAGCGGGTTCATCAGAAAAATGGTCTAGGGGGTCTTAGTGGGCTTCAAGCTCAATGAGTCAGCAGGGTGGCAGGGCAGCCCTCAAAAGCTACATTGTGAAGAGTGAGAATCGGGGATGGAGGGGAAGGAGCTGATCCTCCTCCTCCTGTACCAAAACCTGGTCAGGTGATAGAATATTGGGTTCAATCAGAGGAGTCCGAGTTTAAGAAGGTTACTGGATCTGGAGGAAGGAGACCTGGAATGGAGTTATTAATAAATGCTTATTTAGCTGATGTTCTCCAGAAATGCTCCCGTGATTTTCTATCACCTTCCCTAGGCTGATGATTTTCTCTGGGCCGTAATTCCTGCCAGCTCCCTCACCCTCCATCTCCAACTCCCAGAGACAGTTCCAGACATCAAGGTCAGTCAGCCCAGTGGATAGAGTTCCACCATTGGGTCCAATACTAGCTTTAAGCTTTTACCAATTTTTAAAGTTTTACCAAGTAATTTCTTTTGCAAGGATAAATACCCCCTCCCTTTACAGATGGAGGACCTGCAGGGGGAATTACCCCAGATCACTCAGAGGCTAGCAAAGGTTAGAGCTAGCACCTGCTCAGGACTTCTGACTCCAGAGGCAAGGCTCTTTCATCTCTTTCAGGAAAGACATCAAGGGCTGTGGAGCTGGGAGGGGGTGGCTGGGGAGGGACCCCGCCTCCGGAGGGTGAACTGAGACAATGACAGGAAGGCTCCTTTGCAGGGATGGGGGGGAGAGTGATTCGGGGAAGTCGCTGCTGGCCTTCCCAGTCTAGCAATTTCTCTGGAAACCATCAGAGAAAAAGCTGTCATTGAGAAAGCATCCCCCTGGGCATCTGAAGCTGTATTCTCCCTACCAGCCCTCCCTGTCCCTAGGACAATCGGCCACCTCCTTTCCAAACTGTCCCCCTGCATCCCTTTCATGGTCACCCCCACACAAGTTCCTACTCTACCATTTCCTCAATTCCTTTTGATCCAGTGGCCTTCTTAAACTGGGCTCCTGCGATTGAACACAATATTCTGGCAATGATCTGACCAGGTTATGGTCCAGGAGGAGAATCAGCTCCTTCCCCTCCTTTGCTTCTCATAATATAGCTTCTGAGGGCTACCTAGTCACACAACTGACTCATTGAGCTTGCAGTCCACTAAGACCCCCAGACAATTTTAATGCTGAACGCACTGTAGTTATATACCTGTACCAGCACCCATACCATGGTACATGGCCAGGACTATCCAAGCTCCCAGAAAGCCGGTGGGAGAAGCTTGCTCTCTCTCTCCCTTGTCCCCCAAGCTCTTTCTTGGCAGGCCCCCGACATTGTCTTATTATTATTCCAACCCCCAATCCTAAAAAAACCAAAAAGCCAAATTTAACAAATCAAAATAAAATAAAAATCAACTTCAAACCCTTCTGGAGCTGCTAGATTTCACTTCACCTGCTTCTCACTTCCCCCTCCTGTTCTTACAAAAAATGTTCCAAAGAGTCTCAGGATGACTTCGAAGACTGAAAGCAACAATTGTTGTTGCTGTTGTGTGTGTGTGTTGTTTTAAACAGCTGCCTGGAACCACAGCTAAATGAAACTGTCAGGAGGCTATCAGCAGGCGTGTTGGGTCCAGCTATGGCAGCCTCTCCAGTCAGGGCTTGAGAAGCTGGGGAGTAGGAGTGAGAAAGATAGAGACAGGAAAAAGCGACCCATTTCAAACAGAAAAAAAAACACTGAAAAAGCTGGAATATCTGGGTCGATGGTATTTGCTCTGCACCTACTATGTGCTAAGGGACGGGGAGATAAAGAGGGGAGAAAGTCCCCAAGCAAATGGGGAAGGCAACATGCAAATAACTGTGTGCAAACAAGATAGAACCAGGGATAATCAGGCACAATCAGCAGAAAGAAAGCATCCTTGGGATCATGGGTTGGAGGTACTTTGGTCAGGTTCCAGTCAACAACCCATTGCCTCGTAAGGATGGGGAAACTGAGGACCACAGAAGAGAACATACTTTAAGTCCCTAAGCAGTTGGGAGCAAGGCCATCCTGAGAAGAGTTTGTACCCGCCCTCCACACTCCTACAGGCATAATACATTGCTCTAAAGGATGTTTTTACTTTATGGGAAGTCTTCCCTCCCTCCTTCAGAGCTCCCCCAAGAAGCTCCAGCTCCAGGACCTGCACTTTCCACTCAGCCAGCGGGGAGTGAGGAGTGGTCTCCTTCCTCCTCTCCTTCCTCCCAGGCTCCCTTTCCTGTCTTGGCTTAGGCCCTGGGCCTAGGGTTATTCAAACCTTATTAGGCCAGAGCCTCTTCCTCCCTCACTCATAACAAGGGTCAGTTTGAGGCGGGTGGCTGGACCAGAAGAGGATGTTGGGCTAGTCTGGAATTGGAAGGAGGCTTAACTTTGGGAGGAGAAAGGGGGGGAAAGGGAAGAAAGGAGAGCTGTTAAATCTTGATGATCACATGCAGTCTGCAGAGAAGCTCCTCAATCTCTCCAGCCTGAACTAAATTACTTGGGTTCAAGGGGAGGGAAGCAAAAATAAAATAGAGCAGCAAGGAGTGGGAGTGGGGACAGATGAATTCATGGCTCTTAGGGAGCCTTCTGGACTCCAGAAATCTTTATAATAGATTTTGGCAACAGTATCTTTGTCTTTTTTTTTTTTTTTTTTTAATGAACAATGGAAAACATAAATCCCGTGTATGCATGTGTAGTCTGTATGTATGTGTGTGTGATAGAGTTTGGCAATTTCTTTGAGGAGGTGAGCCAAATTATTCACTCCCTCTCCTGTCACAAAGGTGGGATGGAAGGTGGAGAGGAAGTGTCAAAGACGATGTCTCCTGGGTCAACCATTTTGTTCCTCTATGCAAATAATTTCTATATTTCCAGAATGAGTCTTTCCCCTGAGTTTTAACCCTACATGACCAATGTCCTTTTGGACATTTCAGCTTGGATGTCCCCCCCAAAAAATCAAACTCATTATGTCCAAACCAGAAGCCACCATCTTTCCTCCTAAACTCACTCCTCTTTCCCTTTCCCCATCCTCCTCCTAGGTATCCAGGTTTGCAACCCCATTCTCACAGCCAATCTCTCAATCTCCCTCCGTATCTCCAGTAAGTCACCATGACTTTGTTTTTCTTGCCACAATATCTCTTGCATAGAGCATCCAGTGCTCTCTTTTGGGAAGCCACTAACCTAGCCAGACTTTCACTATCCCCTGCCCAGATTATTGGAATAGGCTCCCAAAGGGTCTCCTAGCTTGGTCTCTTACAACAGCCTGGTTTCCCTGTCTCAAAACTTGGTCCTTTCAGTCCACCTTCCACACAGCTGACAAGAGGGATTTTCCTAAAGTATGAGTCCTAACATGTCACTCCCTAGCTAAGTAAACTTCAGTGGCTCCCTATTACTTCCAGGATCAGATACAGAATCCTCTGTTTGGCCCTTAAAAGTCCTTTACACCCTGGCCTCTGTCTACCTTTCTCATATTATTACCCCTTTTCGCCCTTTCAACACTGGTCTTATTCCTCACAGATGGCACTTGATTCGACATCTCCATGTTCCACTGGGAACATTATAGACACATATGGATTGTGGATTGATTGATTGAATGTGGATTAATTGATTGTAGAGTTAAATGTAGATTGATGGGTTGAACCCTTTACAAAGCCTTTTTCTTCCTAACCATCTAGTGAACAAGGAGGGTCCATGTTAGGATTCCCATTCTACAGAAGAAAACACTGAAATTCAAAGGTTTCAAGTGCCAGTCTGCCCTTGGAGCCTTGAATACTTTACTACTTACCATAAGCGAATCATTTAATCTCTTCCCTTTTCTCATCTATAAAATAGGAGATGTGGACTCAGTTGCCTCTAAACTTCTGCTGAAAATCTGTGATTTTAATTTCCTGATAAAATTTCTGTCTAAAATTTATGAATTCTAGGACCCTGTCCACAGCCTCAAGCTTAGGAACAGTAGAACTAGGGCTGGGATCTGGTGGGGACGAGCCCTGTTAGTAGGGCTATACCTCTGTGGTTCTGACTTGGGAAGACCTAGCTACAAATGGTTTCAAACCCAAGTTTTAGGACTTCAAATATGATGTGGGGTTTCCATGGCAGGATTAAGAGGGTACTAAGGGGAGAGGGAGAGAAAGAAGGAAATTACCATTAGGCTAAAAATACAAGAAAGACAATTAAACTCTGTATTCTGGTATCGTCCTATGAAACAGGATTGGACCTGACAGCAAGAAGACTTGAGTTCAAAACCCAGCCTTAGAAACTTATTAGCTGGGTGACTCTGGCTTCAGCTTTTTACAAATATTATTTCATTTGGTCTTCACAACTCTGTGAGATAAGTGATATTACGATCCCTAGTTTAGAGTTTAGGAAACTGAGGCAGTCAGTACTTAAGTGTAACTTTAACCCCTCTGGGCTTCATTTCCTGCATCTATAAAATAGAGAGATTTAATTTTATGACCTCTAAGGCCCCTTCCCCCATAAATCTATCATCCTAGCTCAATTCTTTGGGCCCAGATTTATTTACTTTTATTTTTTCTCAATAGTATTTTATTTTTCCAATTACAAATAAAATGCCATTGAGAAAAAGTAAAAAAAAAAAAAATAAATCTAGCTTTTTATATTATGTAAGATTTTGAATTCCATATTTTTCTCCCTCCCTCCCTGACCACTCCCCTCCCCTAAACAGCTAGTGATCTGATATAGATTATACATTGGACCTGGATTTAGAAAATGATTTCACTAAGATTCATAAGACTATAAGTGGTAAATTGAGGTGGGAACCTGGATCTTCTGGATTCTGGTAATATCAGGCTCTATGATGGATGGGTCAGGTTGTTGTTTGTGTTTTATTCATGAAAACAACCATGATAGCAGGGATGTGACACCTTGACATGCAGGTGTATTGAATCTCAGTGAGGGAAGCTGTGCAAGGTCACCCGCCTCACTTTCCCCCTCAGAGCCCTCTTGGCCCAGTGGCCAGATATAGGTCAGGAGGACTGGAGATGGCCCTGAATGCAGTGGGAGACCTTGGTTTTTTTAATTTAAGGACTTTGACCGAGGCAAAACCCCTTACCCATTAAATCTAGGTAAGAAAGAAGGGGCACAGAATGGGGGAAAAAGTCGGTATTAAAGGTTAGTCAGATTCGTTTGGGGGAGGAGGAAGAAGAGTGGAACTAGCCCCAGGGTTCCATTTCACAGAAAGCCTTCCCCCAGAGCCAACCTGCTTACACAACATGGCGCCATGACTTTCTACCTGGGTAATTTTTTAACCTTTTCAGCTTCTTGAGACTAGGTGAGGTCCCTCTAAGTCCTATGACTGATTTGATGATCCCACGATGTGGTCTTTCTGTCCTCCAGAAGGACGGAGATTGCCGGCCCCTCTGTAATCTCTTAGCACCCCACCCCAAGCCCTTGCAAGAGATATGCTATGAAATCACTGTTGTGTCTTTGCTAACAATCCCGGCTAATAAGACATTTCCCCCCTCCCCCCAACCCTGGTGTGATGGGAATGCTTTGATATCAGAGTGGACTCTAATGGGTTTGGTGGAAGGGACCCTTAATTTATTACGTGCCTGTAATTGATGTTTATATAAAGTAGCTCTTACAGCTATTCAAAGTGAGAGATGAAAAGCAATCAATCCGCCATTTGCCTCAAAAGAAAGGGAAGAAAACACCACAGATATCAAAAACATCCCCGAAAAAATAACAGGGAGGGTGTTGGATTAGCACATCGACACTTTGAAGCTCCGAGTTTCAGCCGCACAGACAGACTGCTGATTGGGAGAAGGAGAGGAACAAGAAAGCACCCAAGTAGGCAATTTGCAGCCAGAGGGACTCGAGTCGAAAGGTCTCCCGATACCAATGGGAAGCCTGGACTCCCATTTCTAGGCTCTGGCAATCTCCCCCCTCCCACCCTGAACTCCTTCCAGTCCCCAGACCGAGGCTGCCAGGGTCTCTGCCCACCCTTCCTTCCCCAGGGATGCTCTGAGCCCCAGGTCTGTGTCTGGGTTTAATCACCTTCCAGCGTGACTCCTGCTTCAGCCCAGACCTCAGTGTCCCTCCCTGAGCTTGATCTGAGACACCGGCTGGCTCTCATTTTCCTGAAATAACAGAACCACAGATTTGGAGCTTCAAAGGACCACAAAGGACCTGTTCAGTTCACAGATGAGGAAACTGAGGCACAGAGTAGGTTAAATTACTTGTGCATGGTCACAAGTTAGTGAGTTCTCAAGCAGGATTTGAAGTCAGATCTTCCTGACTTGAAGTCCAATTTTTTTTAACCACTCTTATTTCTTAAGAGATTCTCAGATCATAACAGTTCTGTGCCGTGCTATTACCGATAATCTGGTCAAAGGGTTTTTGTTCTTGACCTTTTATGTATCCTGGAGCCCTCTGGCAGACTGGGGAACCCTGTGGCTAGGAGTCAAACTCAGCACTTCTGTACCCAAATCAAGGGCACTTTCCATTATAACAGGTTATTGGTTAGTTTGTGGTTCTTTATTCTCTCTCTCTCTCTCTCTCTCTCTCTCTCTCTCTCTCCTTTTCTCTCTCTCTCTTTCTTTCCTTCTTTCTGTCTGTCTCTGTCTCTCTCTAAATTGCCAAGCTCTTTATTTTTATTTTTTTCATTGTCAATCCATTTTTATTGAAGCTTCTTATTTTCAAACCACATGCAAGGATAACTTTTCAACATTGACCCTTGCAAAACCTTGTGTTCCAATTTTCCCCCCTTTTCACCACCCTCTCCCCTACATTGTCCTTTCTTCTCCAAGGCACCAAAATGACATCACTATGCTGGGCTTAACTTTTCATTATGCCTTTTTACAAATATTATTTTATTTGGTCTTCACAACGACTCTGTGAGATGGGTGATATTATAATCCTTAGTATTTAAGTGACACTTAAGTGACCTTAACCCTTCTGGACTTCAGTTCCTGCATGTATAAAATAGAGGGATTGAATTTCATAATGACTTGCCCAATGTCTCATAATACAGCTGGGACTGAACCCCAATTTTCTTAATTCCCAGATCCAGAGTATTTTCCATGATACCCTAGTCTTTGTGCCCTGGGGGATAAGAAAAGGGTACCTTTTAATACAGGGCTAATGCTTAGCTAGCATCCCATCCATAAACTCTCCAGTCACTACAGTTAGGAAGCAGCCATGGAGGGCTGGTCTCCAAGCCTCCTCCTGGAGGACCAGCCTCCCAGCGTGGTTTCAAATAGAGACCATTTGACCAAGTCTCTATCTTTCCCCACTGATTTCCTCTCCTTCCCCAACTGACACGCAGACTTTATCTGCATAGCTTCTGCCATCATTGCTCTGTCCCTCTCATGGTATCTCTTCCTTTACTCTGCCAGGTCCCTCTATGAACAGTCTTGGATCCCATTATTCTCATTGCTCTGGGGTCAAGCAAGCTTATGGAGATCCTAGCAATGTCAGAGCTGGGGGGCCCTTAGAACCCAGGATGTCAGAGTTGGGAGGGCCCTTAGAACACAGAAGGTCAGAACTGGAGGGTCCTTAGAACCCAGGATGTCAGAGAGGAACACAGAAAGGACCTTAGAACATGTCTGCTGCAACATAAAACGTTAGAGTCAGAAGGAACCTTGGATTGCAAACTATCCGAACCAGAAAGGGCCTAATAGACCATGTAGTCCAAGAGTCCTTAACCTTTTTGTGTGTCCTGGATTCCCTTCTCCAAAAAATGCTTTAAAATATAGACAATAAAATCCATAGGATTACAAAGGAAATCAATTATATTGAAATTCTAGTTGTCAAGACATTTTAAAAACAAGTTCCCAGGTGCCAGGTTACTAACCAACCCCTTCATTTTTATAATGAAGATAAAATGACTGGGCTACATTCACATTTCCAGCCGGGGGATGCACCAAGCAGAGAATTCAGTCTCCTGATCCCCAGCCCTCGGTTCTTCCCACTACATGAACTTCACAGATCTCTTCTCTCCCAGCCCCAAGCCCCCATCCCTCCACTCCCACCCCCACCATTCTGGCCCTGCCCTGTGAAATCTAAAAGGAAAACTCGCCCCCCCCCCCCCATTCCACATTCACTTGGGTGGGGAGGATAGAAGCCAGGGAGGAATCACATCCAGGAGAGGAGAATGGAGGAGGAAAAAGGCCAGTTATGAACATTCACCTCTGCCATGTTACTGAGAGCCCGCTGTGAGACCGCCTTCCTAACGAGGCTCCCCACCTGGCCCTCGCCTCCACGCTCTCCGGCTTTGCTAGCACGAGGCCACCGTATGCCAGGGCTCTGCCCCCGCGGGCCCAGCTGCAGAGATGGAGGGAGAAGGAGGGAGGTCACCAGCTGTGCAAGCTGGTACAGATGTGGGCGAGCCTGGCGCACTCGGCCCCAGCCCGGCTGGGGCTGCCCATTCTCAGCTCAGCTTCGGGGCCGGGGTGGGAGAGGGTCCCTTCCCACACGGAACCGCTGCCCACATTAAGAATTCATCAGCCCGGAGGGGAGAAGTCTTTAGCTCAGGTTTTCCCAGAGAGGCGTCTACAGCAGAGGCAAAACTTTGCTGCTGGGAATAAAATTGAAATTCAGCCCCTAGAGTATAATATAAAACTGGCTCATCAGGTTCTCTCCTTCCAGGGGCTGCAGGAAAATCCTTCCTCCGCTGCCCTTACAATAGGGAAGGGGAGGGGGAGAAAGGGAGGGGGCCCAGAAGGGCCAGGCCTGGTGAAGGCAGAGAATGGCAGCCCAGGTGTGCTGGGGAAAGGCTTCTCCGGCATGGGGCACGGCCGGCCCAACCTGCTTAGCAGCCGCCTACTTGAACCCGTATATGGTATGCAGGGCCTAATAAACCCACAGCACTGGGGAGTCACATTCAATGCGGTTCCAACAGGGGAGCCATACGTCACCAAATCCAGCAAAAATTTGTGCTAAATTGAATCAATCCATCTTGGAAATGGCTCTTGTCAGCCTCTGTCAGGAAAACCGTCTGCAGGGGAGGAAGGGAGGGAGATCAGGAGTGGGGGAGGGAGAGCCCGGGAAGGGGAGACAGGGGGGAGAGGGGACACGTTGGGGAGGGGGGGGTCGTAGCCAGCGGAAGATATACCACAGTGAACCCAAACATCTCATTCTGGGTAAGTTACCAATTACAGAGGGTTTGAGGATGGCTTACAGGCGTCCATACACCCTCAGGGGGACGGGGACAGGATGGGGGTGAGGGAAAAAGGGAGCCCAGGGGTGAGCCAGGTCTCTGCCTCTACTCCATTCCAGCCCAGGGACAGCAGCAAGAGGCACTGGATGACTAGGTGCTTAAAAATGGGCCACATACAACCCAAACACTGACTCCCCCTCTCTCCTCCACGTCTTTCTTCCAATCTCTTCCTCTTTTTCTCTTTTCTCTCCTTTCCTCTTCCTGTATTTGTCAATTTCTCCCCTTTTTCCCTTTCCTTTCTTTTTTCATTTCTCTCTCTCTCTCTCTCTCTCTCTCTCTCTCTCTCTCTCTCTCTCTTTCCTCCATCTCTTTCTTCCTCTCTTCTTCCAATCTCTTCCTCTTTTCTCTCCTTTTCTTTCTTTCTCTCTCCTTTCCTCTTCCTGTATTTGTCAATTTCTCCCCTTTTTCCTTTCCTTTCTTTTTTTTATTTCTCTCTCTGTGTCTCTCCCTCCTCTGTCTCTCTCTGTCTCTGTCTCTGTCTCTGTCTCTCTCTCTCTCTCTCTCTCTCTCTTTCTGTCTCTCTGTCTCTCTCTGTCTCTGTCTCTGTCTCTGTCTCTCTCTCTCTCTCTCACACACACACACACACACACACACAAACTCCTATCTGTTAGACTGAGAATGCAATCGCATCATTTCCATCCTTATTGGACCCAAGGAGAGACAGAAGGGAGTAGAAAGGACAACATTACCTTCTGAGCATTCCCCTGGAGGCCAGGAACAGGAGCCTCCCAACCTCCCCAACCCCAAGAGCTGGTACCAGTACAAAGGCCTCCTGGGAAGTGGCCACACGGGGTTCAAGCCTCTTAGCCGAGATTTCCGGAAACCACTGTTACTAATGCTCTCCTGAGACATTTTTCCATCCTCAAGCTTCAGCGCTCACAGCTGACATTCCCTCACAAACAGAGTGGCAGGTGAGATTGGGAACTTGTGTCTCCAAGAGCCAGAGACCCTTAAAGCTTTGCTAGAGACCACAGAGCCAAATTCCCTTCCGGGGTCCAAGGAGACCCCAGACACTAACCAGCTATGTGAACCTGGGCAAGTCACTTCCAGTTTTCTCGCCTACAACATGGGAATAATAATAGACAATAACCACATCACTTACCCCAAAAGATTATTTTCAGGATCAATGAAATAATATTTGTACAGAAGTGCTAAGTATCCTATCTGGCACACGGTAGGCCCTCTATAAATACTTATTCCATCTACCCACAGAGTAAGGCACTTGAGAGAAAGTATAGAAGAAGAAAAGCTCTCTATGTCCTACAGTTAAGAAACTAGAAAGGCGGTGAGATCCCTCACAGACTGCTGGAACAGACATGATGAGCCGTGATAAGAGCAGCGGAGATGGACCAAGATACTATGGAAGGTCCAAGGAAAACTTACACTATCGATGTGTGTGTTTGAGGGGAGAAGGGGCACTGAGGAGGGAGGCCACTTTGTTCCTCTATTATGGCACTTATCTCATCCTGCCATGCGTTATGGTTATTTGTGCATTTGCAGTATTTCCCCTATTAAAGTATAATTTCCATGAAGCTAGGAACCCCACCCCATGTCTAAGCACAGGGCTTTGTAAACAGCAAGCATTCTCCGCCTCCCCTCCTCTGCCCCTGGCTTCCCAGAACCCAACCAGGCAGGTTAGATGCGATGGAAATCACCCACTCCGGTCCTTCCAGAGGGATGCCAGGCTTTGCCCCCAGCTCTTACTATCTGCCCCGCCGCTGCTCTTGTCCTAGAAGTGACATCATAGATGCTCATTACGTGTTTGCTAAATTACTCTCCTTGGTTGATGGGGTGAATAGACATTCAGTAAGCACCTACTGAATGCAAGGCAGTGGATTCCCTTTGAATATCTTGAATTCTCTTCAATGCCTCTGAAACTTGACCCATCCTTCAAAGCCAAGGCTCAAATAATTTCTCTTCCTTGAACCTTTCTTGACCCCTCTAATCTGATTTCTCTGTTCCAAAGCTCTCCTCTTCAACTTCCTCCTTTCTAATGAAAGCTCCTTGAAAGTAAGAAGTGTCTTTTAAAAATTATTATTCTGCTTGTATTTTTATATTCAGCATCTGGTATAGAATAAATGCTTACTGAATGCCTGACATGGCTTATCTCCGTGTAATTTATATACTATCAGACACTGGATATCTCATAGACATTGATCTTGTCTTATTTCTCCAACTAGACTATAATCTTCTTGAAGGTGGGACTCGTGTCTTCATCTCCCCCACTGTATTTAGCACAGGAGGTGATGAAAAAACTACTCGTGGAATGGCTGATTGATGCAGCTTCTGACTGTGAACATCCCCAAACGTCAAGTCTCAACAGAAAAAAAAAAAAAAAAGAGAGAGAGATTAAATGGTCCTATGTGGAAATGGAAAATCCTAGCTTTAGCTTCTATTTGGAAACCATTTGGTCCAGGCTCACTATCAAATCATTTGACTGTGTAGTTCAAAAACTCTCTTGATCAGTATGATGTGGGATGTTTTGTTTCTTCTCAGTCCTGTTTTGGGGCACCTGTGCCATCTGAAGACCAAATGCTGCCTGAGTATTCAAGGGGAGATGAGGAAATTTAAGTGGCAGGCGCCATTACTGGTTTCTTCAGCTTCCTTTAAGACTCAGCTAAATCTTCTGTAAAAAAGCCTTTCCTATCCCACTAATGTTGGTGCCTTCTCTCTATTGGATTCTTCAATTTAACCTGTACCTACCTTGTTTTGCTCAGAGTTATTCGCATATTATTTGTTCCCTTAGACTGTGAGATCTTTGACAAAAGGAACTCTCCCACCCTCTTCACTTTTCTTTGTACCCCCTTTGTATGTGTGGTACATAGAAGGTACTTAACATATGCTTGTTGACTGCCTGACCCCTACATATACCACACAGAATAATAAAAATAATAATAAGAAGAACAAAAATAACAAAATAAACACAAAAAAAGAGGAACAACAACAACAACAAGAATGATTACTTCTATAGAATTCTTCTGTGGTTTCCAAAAGCAGAATATGAGTCTGAAAAATTCAAATTGTAGACCATCCAAAGGGCAACAAAGAGGTGGGTAGTGGGTGGGAACAGGCTGGAACAATGGCAGCTAGCCAGTGAGGGAATGACATAAGAGAAAGGCATGATAGAAATCATCAGAGAAATGTCCCCCAAAAGGAGTCAGGCCAGTCATGTACAGAGAGCAGCAGTGGATGACCAATAGACAACCCATCAGAGAACATCCAGAGGAAAGTTCCCAGCGAGGATTTATGGGAAGATAAAAACAAGAATGCACAGGATGAAAAGGCAATCTGCATCAGGGAAGAGAGACCCACTGACAGAGCAAAAGAAATAAAAAGAAGAATGATTGTCTTGTTTGAGACTCACATCCACCTTGTAGAGTTGATAAAATAAAAATTATTATATTCACTTCAGTGTATTTTAATTTTGGTCTTTGTTTTTCCTTAATTAGATCTATCAGCTTCCTGGCTTGTACTTCATAAGCTGTCCTGACTATAATCATAGTCAGTTAAGGAAACAGGCTCACAGAGGACTTTGTTATGGCCATAAAAGGGCATAGAAGGATAGAGTCTTGCAATGGAGCCAGGAAGACTCATCTTCTTGAGTTCAAATCTGGCTTCAGACATTTACTAGTTTTATAATCCTGGTCAAGTCATGTAACTTTGTTTGCCTCAGTTTCCTCATCTATTAAATGAGCTGAAGAAAGAAAAAACAAACCACTCTGAAATGTTTGTTAAGAAAACCCCAAATGGGGTCACCAAGAATCAGATATGATTGAAAAATGACTAAGAGGAAGAAGAGGCCATGGCCCTGGTCCCAACTCTAGGTCCATCACACTTTCTGCTTCCTAAACAAAGATTCATCAACCCTTGTGGGATAACCACCTCACTTTCTGTTAAGTAGCCAGTCTCATGATTTACTCAGAGCCTTCCGAGTCAGGGTTTCTCTCTTATTTCTCACTAAAATTCTTCTCTTCACTTACTAGCATCTCAAACTCAATTCTCGCTACTAATTGTTATTAGGTTATTGCTGTTTTTTGGTCCTTCGTTCTGGAAAAGTCTCATGACATCAGGGAGGTGCAGACATGTCATGTGAGTGAATTGGATTTCAGTGAGGGAAGGCTGTGCAAAGTCACCAGCCTCACTTTTCCCTCCAGATGCATCTGGGTTCAGTGGCCAGAGAGAGATCAGGATGACTGGAGATCAGAGGGAAGGATGGTAGGGAGACAGATCATAGATGTATTTATAATGTGAAAATGTAATCAGATCACTTATGAGGGGGAAAGAGAGAGAGAAAGGACCCGAATTCCAGAATGGAATTTTGGAAAAGTAAATATTATAGTTGGAAGGCAGCTTGGAGATTATTTTGGGCAAGAGTTCTTAACTGGGGGTCTATGAACTGTTTTTCAAGTATTTTGATGACTATATTTCAATGTAATTGGTTTCCTTTGTAATTACATATTTAACTGTATGCATTTAAAAGAAGAGGTCTATAGGGTTCATCAGACTGCCAAGGGGTCTATGACACATAAAAGATCGAGTCCTTGAGTAAGGAAGTGATTTATTTAATGTCACAGTTCATAAATGACAAAGGGTGGATTAGAATCCAGACCTTCAGCCTCCAAATTCAGTGTACCTTTACCTACACCTCCCAAATTGGGAACCATGGAAATGCAAACCAACATAAAATCTACCATTAAAAGCACATTCTGATTCCAAGACTGAAATCTAAGTTACCCAGCTAGCCATTGGGTGCCAGAGACAAAAAGGGCCCTCTGAATGGTCTCTGAGGGTGGGTAGGAAGAGAAGCAAGTAGACCTTAGCTTTATATATTTAAAAAAAATCACAGCAATCCCAATTTAATTTTCAAAGCAGATACCCAGAAAGCAGAATGCTGAATATAGAGATATATACAGAGGGATTTATTAGTAGGTGCAGGAAGACAAAAGCAATCCTACCTGACACAAATATAGATGAATACTTGTGTACGGAACCCACAGACTGGCAAATTAAAACGTAGTTCAGGGGGTGGTATGTGTCCTGGACGCCAGGTGATTGATTTCCTATCCAAGCATCCAAACCAACCAAATATGTCACCAAGACAAGTACTTTAAAAACAGTGGCAGACCTGGATTTATACCGTTCTAACTCTCGGGGCCATCAATCATTCCCAGAGACACCAAAACAAGGGTGGAGAGGTGCAGGTAGAGTGGATAGAAACCCTTGAGGGACGTGTGCCTGGAGAAACTGGGCTGTGATGATTTCAGATTTGTGTAGGGACCAGTAAAAGTGGCTTGAGCAGTTCATAGCTTCCTCCTCTTCCTCATCAAGATTTGTGAGTGGTTTTCTTACAATAAGCCTGTGAAGGAGGTAGGGGAAATATCCTTATTTGACAGATGAAGAAACTGAGGCCTTGAGAGATTAAATAGCTAAAGGAGCTAGCAAGTACCTGATACGAAATCTGAACTTGGACCTCTTGGCTTATATAGTGCAATTTATTTATTTATTTTTCTTAAAATTGTTTTTTCTCTTTATTTTTAACATTTATTAAAAAATTGGGTTCCAAATTCTGTTTCTCCCTTCCTCATGTATTTCAGAATTGGAAAGAGTCTTAGAAGATCATATAAGTCCATCTCTTTCATTTAAAGTGTAAAAAGAAAGTTGGGGAAACATTTTACATATATAATCTGTGGCCATGTCTCGTCATGTCCACCTTTACATGATTTTGTGTGTGTGTGTGTGTGTGTGTGTGTGTGTGTGTGCGTGTGTGAACCGCCATCTTGGTCAAGGCTCTCTCCAACTTTCCCTGGACTACTCCAACAACCTTCTGATTTTCTTCCTGCCTCAGCTCTGTCCCCACTCCAAACCATCCTCCATTGAGCCTCCAAAGCGGTCTTCCTTAAGAGCAGGTCTGATCATGTCACCCCCTACTCAGTAGAGTCTAGTGGTTCCCTTTTACTTCTAGATTCACATATAAAACCTTCTCTTTGGCATGGAAAGCCCGTCATTATCTGGCCCCTTCCAGTCTGCTCATATTATATTCTTGGCCACCTACTCTACAATCTAGAGACACTTTCCTTCTGGATGTTCCTCAAACGTCTCCCAACTCCATCCCTTTCCTGGCTGTCTCCCATGCTCTCCTTCTTCATCTCCTGCGTCCTCGTTTCCCAGACATCCTTTAAGATTCAGTTCAAATCCTCCCTTCTTCAGGAGATCTTCCCCAGCCTCCTTGAGGTTGCCTTTCCTTTACTCTTTCTGTATCTTAAATATACACATCAGTATTTCCTTCCCAAGAATGCAGCAGGACAGTGTTTTTGCCTTTCTTTGTATGCCGGCCTTCAGGACAATTTCTTGCACAGAGCAAGTATATCTTTTAAAAATGCTTGTTGACTGACTGTTGACAGAGACACTGGAAGGGGAAAGGATTTGCCCTATGTCACCCAAAGTATAAGTGTCAGGGCTGAGGTTCTCAAACCTCATGATTTTTGTCATTCAGCTGTATCTGACTTTTGGTGACCCCGCTGGGGGTTTTCTTGGCAATTGGCCATTTCCTTCTCCAGTTTATTCTACAGATGAGAAAACTGAGGCACTTTGGGTCAATGCTCATGGATGGAACTGACTGTAAGCTCCTAGAAGGCAGGCAGCATATTCTTGTTTGGGAGGCTTACTGATGACTGACTGGTTAACCTGTGGGCCGGGTATTGATCCATATACCTGAGACCTCTCTGATCATTTGATTGTTTTTTTTTTTTTTTTTTTTTTTTTTCAGTTCAATTGGACAGGTAAAAAGTACAGATGAGAAGCAAGGGCTCCCCTATTCCCATTTCCAGCTCTAAATCTCTGGCGGCTCCCCACTACCTTTTTGATAAAATCCATACCCTTCCAGTGGACACTCAGAGCCTTTCATGAGCTGGCTCCAAATTACCTTACATGGATCACTTCATGTTCGTACCCTTCTAGCCCACTCCTTTTGGCCACACTGGCTGCTTTTCATGACTTTCAATCTCCAGCCTTCATACTTTTGCACTTTGTCACTGATATCACCACCTGAGGAAGAGTTTGACCACCTCCCAAGTCCAGACACCCTCAACCCAAAATTAATTTGTTCCTTTTCATAATGGCTTCTCTAGGTATATGTTGTTTGTACGTTCCCCTCGTCTCCTCTAAAGAAATGTAATCTCCTAGAGGAAAGAGGCTATTTTATTTTTTATTTTATTTTTTCCCCTCTATATACCTGTTATTCACATAGTTCCCTTAATAAATACTTCTTGATCAGAACTGAGGAAAAGGTAAAGGAATCTCGGGGGAAGAAGGTCTGACCTCTTCCTGGCCAACTCTCAGCTTTTCTATCAATTCACTATGTAACCTGGGAAGATCTGAGTTCAAATCTGGCATTATCCATTCATTAGCTGCATGACCCTGAGCAAGTCACTTAATCCTTGTCCATCAGTTTCCTAAAATGTAAAATGGGGATAATAATACCACCTATGTTGCCCATATTAATGTGACAATCAAACAACACAATATTTGTAAAGCGCTTCACATAGCTGCTGGCACACAGAAGGTATTTAATAAATGTTTGTTCCTTTCCCCTTTGGATAATCCACTTCTTTTTTTTTTTTTTTTAATATTGAAGGTTTTTATTTTCAAAAGATATGCAAGGATAACTTTCCCAACACTGACCCTTGAAAAACCTTGTGTTCCAATTCCTCCCCTCCTTCCTCTCACCCCTTCCCCTAGAAGGCATGTAATCCAATATATGTTAAACATGGTAACTCATTTCTTTCAGAGCCTGTTTCCCCTCAGTAAAATAGAGGCGTGGGGGTAGACAAGATGTTCTTCAAGGACCCTCCAGAACCTAAAGAGTCAGGCTGTGAAGCTATGATCTTGAGGTTCATTTATATAATTCTGGTTCTTAGACTCAAAACAATGAACACACACACCATGTGGGACACAGAAGGCAAGCAAATTCAGAGCTGGACCAAATCTTAGAAGATCAATTAGTTCAACATTCTTACATTATGATTACAATTTAACAATGAATATTTGTTTAATTGATGTACAGGTAGGGAAACTGAGCCCTAGCCTTTAAGAAGCTTACAGTCCAGTAATAATAACAATATTAATAATAATAATTCACATTTCTCTATTGCTATAGGAGTCTACCATATACGCAGGGGTTAGTGAAAGCTAGCCTAATGTGAGAGAGGGAAGGGAACTAAGGCCTCTAGCCTGGCTAATCCCTTGAAGTCTCCTCCTTTGACAGGGAGAGAAATTGCTTCCTGCATTGGGGTCTTTGTAGTGCAAATGCACAGTTACCAGGCCTTCCTCCTCCTCCCAACCTCCCCCCAAGCTCTCCTTATCCCTGATCCTCTTGGCCCTTCAGCACCAGGAAAATGGCAACTTTCAACTCTGTGGAAGGGAGCTTTTGAAAGATCTGCCGCCCATGAAGGGGCCTTCAGGATTCAGGCAGCCATTTGTTTGAAGGCCTCCTTTGCTTGGCCCATAAACCCCTAGACTGGCAGAACCAGAACGGCCCATTAGAACAGACAATGCCGAAACTGAGAAGCCCCCCCACAAAATACTAGGAGGGGACAGAAAATTTTAGCTGCTGGAACAGAGGCTGCTGGAACTTGGAGGGTCTTTCATGTTCATTTATTTCAGAGTGAAAGAAGATGAAAAGAAGGCAGGAAGCTCAGAATCTCCCAAGAACGCCCTAAGTCCTATTCCTGTGTTCTTTCCAGAACATCATGCTGCCTCAAGGGACCCTGAGTAAGAGGATTAGTGCCCATCCTGACCAGTGTCTCTCTTGAGCTGCTCAGACTAATTCCATTCCATTAATATTACATCTCAACTGATCTGGAGCCTGGATATGAATTTCAAATGAAACCAACAATTTCTACCTTAATCTCTGGGGCTGCTTGTGGTGTGTGTGTGTGTGTGTGTGTGTGTGTGTGTGTGTGTGTTGGAGGAAGTTATATAATCAACACCCAATCTGGCAGAGAGCTGGAATCAGCTGGCAGGGAGACCTGAGGAGGCAGCAGAAATTGGCTGGGGGGAGGTGGAGACAGGAGAGTTAGGCTAGGAGATGGTGTGAAAAAAGTCCTGCTACCAGAGGGTCTCAGCTTTGTGATTTACTCACAGTGAGACCCAAAGAAAGTCATTTTCCCCTTTCTGAGGTTCATTTCTTCTCATTTCCTCAAATGAGAGAATATTTGGAAAATATTTAGCACAGTGCCTAGAATGCAATAGGTGCTTAATAAATGCTTTTTCCCTTCCCTGATTCATTTTGTAAAATGAGGTCCCTTCCAGCTCTTCACACTAAAACTTAGTGGGTCAAAATTGATTGGAGCCTTGGGTAAGATAAACATGGAGGTGGAGGGGGGCGGGTAGTACAGAGAGACTAGATCCAGTAGGGTTTGGGGGCAGTGGAAGGTTGAAGGAGAAAATCTGGGGAAGATGGAAGAGTAGTTCTATGGAATTCAATGGATTCTTAGGTCCAATGGTCACTGTGACTTCCCCATCACTAAAACTGTAAAAGGGGGTTTCCCATACTATAGTCCAAGGGAGGCACATCTTCATCATCCTTACTATGTGGAAAAGCCTATAAAGAAATTTCAGTGAAAGCAGTTCAGCCCCTTGTTTCCATAGGAGATTAGGAGGTTAGTGATGAGTTACAGGTAAGGGGGTAGATTCAGGGTGCTAGTCCTGGCTGTCCTACTAATTGGAGCCGTGTGACCTTGAGCAAGCCACGTGACCTTGAGCAAGCCACTTCCCCCTCTTAATGTGTTCAAGTGGATTATCTGTGCTGGACTTGTGGTGGAGCCTTCTCGGTTAGCATCGCTCTGATCGGTCACAGCCGGTATCTCAATTCAACACAGTGATGACATTTTGGTCCTCTCCAAGGACAAAGGACAACAACCAACCTATCTTCCCCTTTTTCCCTTCCTTCCACGCCACCTCCGATTGCTCCCCTAGAAAAATGAGTTAGAAAGGGTGATCCCCCCCTAAGGTCCCTTTTAGCTCCATTAAAAAGAAACGAGATGATACTGGGGAGCTGGAGTCCATACCACAACAATGGAGGGCCAATCTGGTAGTCAATATCCAAAGCTTGCTCACTTCAGTCTTTGAAAGATCTCTCTCCTGGGATGGGTAAGATGAATATTGCGCCCCTCCCCCCAGCAATCTCCAATAAGCACCTTAGCCTCCTGTCCGGGGTCCACCAGGCTCCCCCCCCAGATGTCAGAAGAAGGGTTCAAAAAGGGGACAAAGGAAGAGAAAAAGCTGGAGCCGAAGTGGCAACTATAGTGCTGAGCCCGTAAGATTTGGGAGGCAAGTGGATTCTGCCAGTTCAGCAGCCTTGTACCTTCTGCAATCAGGCACCAAACCCTGAAACTTCCTTCTAATGAAGGAAATGGGAAGGGTAAATCATCCATCTTTTGCACCACTGGTCCTAATTAAGAGCTGGAGAATTCCCCAACCTGCCTACTTTCTGTCCCCAGTATAATATGTTATTTACCTGCAGCTAACAGGTTCAGCGCAGTAATGATAGTCTTGTATCAAATGACTGGCTCTTGGCTTCTGACAGCTTTAAAGACCAGTCTCTGGGACACTACAGTTTCTAATTACAGGGTTTGTCATCCGCAAGGTTCGGTTCAACACCACTCATTCTCCCGCGGGTGATACTTCTGCCCAGATTTGAAATCTAAACACAGCCCAGACAGTTAAGGTTAAAAATACTGCACAGTACAAGGCAAGGGATCATAATTTGGGTCACTGCCGTGTTTAATTAATTGGAATGGAGCAATCAAAGCACTGTGTGCAGTAATTACAGCCAGGGCTGGAGGAGTGCTCAGGAACAGCCCCTCTCTTCTCTCTTCCCCCATACCTCCAAGTCTTCCAGCTCTGATTTCATGGAGCCTCTGACCTGCTCAGATTAAGGGTCTAGGTCATTCCTTTAAGATGGAGTGTGCTTCATCAGGCATCTGTAATTGAATGCCCCATGGCACCAAAGGGTCCATCTCCAAAGACTGGCAAAACCCAAGGGGAGCTTTAGGGGAAATGGAAGGCTGCCCAGAAGCAGCTTCCCAAGATGGCAAACTGCTCTCAGTCTTTCCCAGCTCTGGGTCCTCCTCCTAGACCAGCATAGACCACAAGGACACTTGGGCAGATCCAAGGATAGCAGAGTTATCACTGACTGAAGTGGATGTCGTAGAAGGGAAAGACACTGGCCCTCCCATGCTCAGTTAATCCCCCATTTAAAGAACCCAGAAGCACAGACTATTTCATGCTAGTGAAATATCTCTTCTGAATCCATCCTTCTTCTTTTTCTTTTTTTAACAGAAAGGTCCAGAGAAAGGACTTATTTGCCTAGATCAGTGGTCCTCAAAGTGTAGTCCAAAGAATTGTTGGGGTCTCTGAAACCCTTTCAGAGGGTCTACAAATTAAAAATTATTTTTTATTTCTAATACAGTAAATAGCTATAAATATAACCCATGTGAACAAAAATTCTTTGAACAGATCCTTGATAGTTTTTTAAAACATGAAGTTACTGAGAACAAAGGTTTGAGAACCACTGGCCTAGATCATCACCCAGCTAAGCACAGAACCAAATCCAGACTCCTGGTTTCAGGTCCAGAAGTCTAAGAGTCCACTACTCCAAGCTTTTTCACTTGTGACTTTACATACTACATTCAAATGACTTCCAGAATGAAGATTCATCTTTTCACTGGCTCAGGGGACAAGCCCTTTCCATTCATCATTTAAATTCCATTCTAATTTCCACAGGGCAGTTAGGTGGTCCAGTGGATAGAGTGTCAGACCTGAAGTCAGAAGACCTGAATTCAAATCCAGTCTTAGATGCTTATTAGCTGTGCAATCATGGGCAACTCATAGATAAAATGAGCTGGAGAAGGAAATGGCAAACCATTCCAGTTTCTCTGCCAAGAAAACCCCAAATAGGGTCTTGAAGAATTGGATGGGACTGAAGAACAATTCCCAATTGGCCCACTGACCTACCCACTCACCTCCCATCAAATCTTTTCCAACCTCTGTGCTCACACTACTCCCTAGAACACCTTCAGTAGCTACTCTTTAAAGACTAAATCAAAGACCATTTCTTCTATGGATCTGACATAGTAAAAAAAAAAAAAAAACAAAAAACCCAAACCCCAAAATAACAACTGTCTCTAATGCACTTATCCTGAAATACCGCCTATTTATCAGGACTGTCTCATCTTTCTTCTGGACTGCAAGATTCATGAGAGCAGGGAACAAGGCTCATTTAAACTCTGCTTCTCATACTGAGCAAAGTACTCTGGATAAAGGAGGGTTTACTGATTGCTGAACTGAACCAAACTCCATCACACCTTGGTCGAGGGGCCATCCCTAGAATCTCCTTGAAATATTCCCGGGGACATACGTTAGATCATGGGGGAGGGCAAAATTTTATGGTTTTCTCCCCCAATCCTCCCTATACCTATCAGCAGTATCCCAGCTCTTTCTAATTAGATGCCATTACAGGTTTATGAATTCAGGAAAGAGTTTATAAGGATTCCCTGAGCCCTTTTTCTCAGACTGGCTTCTCAGAGGCTGTCATCTTCTAAGTATAGCTTGGACTGTTTTTCCTTCTGCTTTCCTACACTGAAGCTCATCTGTCCCTCCTCTGCCCACTCCCACCGCCTTGTGAGATCTTCCTACGGCTTATTCCTGTTGGCTCGGCATTTCGCTACCCCCAAAGAGCTTGGCAGCCTCTGATAACTGTGTATTCCCTCTTCCAGATCATTTTTATAAATTTTAAACATGATTGGTTCCAGGACCTATTCCTCAGGGAATACAAAACCTCAGGGAACTACACATTTTCCCCTACTCATCATTCACTCTTCTAATCAGTTCTCAACCACCACAATAATCATTACTAGCACCTATGTAGGCATTAAAGCTTTGCAGATATGTTATCCCAATCTGATAACACTGAAAAGAAGGAGGTGCTAGTACCATTATATATTACTTTTATTACCTATTTTACAGATGAAGAAATTGAGGCAGGCAGAGGTTAAATCACATTGCTAGTAAACTCTTGAGGCAGGATTTGAATCCAGTTCTTCCTAATTCTTAAGTCCAGTGTCCCATCTACTGTGCTCCCTTATCAGTTTCCTAATATCATTATGACTCAAGTCCCTGGGACCTCAAAGGAACATTAGGAATGTTTCCAGGCGTTTGAAAATACACAGAGAAGTGCAAGATTCAGCAAATCCTACTGAGATGGAAAGGTTTCAAGTTGGTTTGACTAAATGAAGTTCAGAGAGGTTTGATCACCAAATGGTGAATACAGGAAGACCATCCCTTGCATTAGTAGAGAAAATGAAGCTAGGATCTTGGTACTATTGTACCTCAAATGACTTCAATAGGTATTTTTTTGACAAATAACTTTATTTTACAAAGGGCTTTTTTTTTTTTTTTTGCCTGCATTGACTAATTTGTGCCTTATAACAATCCTGTGGGGAAAATACAGAAAGTATTATCCCCATTTTAGAAATAAGAAAACTGAAGTTTGGAGATGCTCAGGGACTTTCCATGGTCACCTAGTAAACAAGGTCAAAGGTGGGATTCTATTTGGAATCTGCTATACTTATCTCTATGTACATGATTCCTCCTCTCTTCTATGAAAACCGTTTTTAAGTTGAAACAAATTATACCTAAAGGGAAATCCCATAAATCTATGGAAAGAGGAAGTGAACAAGGAGGGATTGGAAAGGAAGGAAGAGGGAGGAGGAAAGAAGATAGATGGGGGGAAATACCCTAAAGAAATCAAAGAAAGAGGAAAACAATACATCTGTACAAAAATATTTATACCAGCTTTTTACATGGTGGCAAAGACTCATCAACTGGAGAAGAATTGAAAAAATTATGGTGCATGACCATGGTAGAATCCAACTGTGTCTGAAGAAATGATGAAAAGGATACCTGAGAAGTGTGAACAAAAGAAGGAAGAGGGAATAAAGGAAAAGAGAGGGAAAAGATGAAAAAGGGGAAACAGGTGGGAGAAAAAGGGCGGGGAAGGGAAAGAATTTGATTAAGGAGGAAGGAAAGAAAGAAGTGCTTCTGGTCCAGGCTTCCTGCCTTTCTCTATTTCTTAAAGCCTCAATGATGATTTTCCTTCCAAGTGTAAATCCTCAGGGTCAGATTCAAATGGGTAATAGTCTAAGTCATTTGGGCCTCCTTTCCACCTCTTTCATCCCTTGTTCATCATCTTAGAAAGGAGAGGAAAGAGGAGGAAGAGGAGAAAGAGGAAGAGGAGGAGGAGGAAAAAGACAAAAGAAAGAGGATGGAGGAAAAAGAAAAGGGGAAGGGGAAGAAAAAAGGAGGAGGAAGGGGGAGAGGAAGAAGAAAGAAGGGAGGAGGGGGAGGGAGAGAAGAAGGGAAAGAAGGGAGGAGAAAAGAGAACGGAGAAAAAAGGGCAGGGGGAGGAGGAGGGAGGATGAAAAAGAAGGGAGAGATGGGAGAAAAAGAGAAGAAGGAGGGAGAAACATGAAGGAGGAGGGAAAGGCAGGAGGAGGGAGGAAGGAGAAAAGGAGGGAGAAGGAGAAGAAAGAAGAGGAGAAATAGGAGGGAGAAGGAGGAGGAAGAAGGAAAAGGGAGGAGGAGAAGGCAAGGGAGGAAGAGAAGGGGAGAGGATGAGAAGAAGGAGGAGGGGAAGGCAGGAGGAGACAGGGGGAGGGAGTATTGGAAGAAGGAAGGGGGAGAAGGAGAAAAGGAAGAAGAGAGGAGGGGGAAGGAGAGAAGAATAAGGGGGAAGGGGGAGGAAGAAAGAGAAGGGGGAAAGAATGGGAAGAAGAGGAGAAGGAGAGAGAAAAAGAAGACAGAGAAGGAATTAGGAGGAAAAGGAAGAAGAGGGGAGAAGGAAAGAGGAAGCAGGTAGGAGGGGAGGGAGAGCCAGGGAAGGAAAGGGGAAGAAGGTAGGAGGAGAAGGAATAAAGAAGGAGCCGAAGAGGAAATGGAGGGAGAAGGGAGGGAAAGAAGATAAGGAGGAGGAAGGGGGAGGAGGAGGAGGAGGGAGAACTGAGAAGAGGAGGAGGTGGAAGGGAGGAGGAGAGAGAAGTGGAAGAAGAGGAAGGAGGAGAAAGGAAGAGAAGAAGGCAGGAGGAGGGAGGACAAGGCAAGAGGAGGAGAAAAAGGGGGGAGAAAAGAGAGGGAGGAAGAGAAGAAGGCAGGAGGAGAAGGAGGGAGGAGGAGGAGGAGAAGGCGGCAGAAGAAGGGAGCGAGAGGAGGGGGAGAGGAGGAGGAGGGGAAAGAGTGAGGAGGAGGGGAAAGAGTGAGGAGGAGGGGAAAGAGTGAGGAGGAGAAGGAAGGAGAAGGCGGAGGGAGCAGGAGATCGGAGGAAGGGGGAGGAAGAGAAGGAGGGAGGGGAAGGAGGGAAGAAGGGGAGGAGGGAAGAAGAGGAGGAGGAAGGAGGAGGAGGAGGATGGCAGAATTCGCCGAGAGGGGGGCGGGGCGAGGGGTCTCCCTCCGAGCTCCCTGCGGTGGGGGGCCCGGGGCCCGCTCCAGTCCTCCTCGCGTCCGGCCCACGGCGCGGTTCCCAGGGCGCTGCCCAGACGCCAACTGGGGGGGGGGGGGGGGGGAGGAAATCCACCTCGCGCGCTGGTGAAGAATCGAATGATCCGCCGGCGCCCGGCGGGTCTCAGCGGAGAGCTGCTTTTGAAGTGCCTAGTGATTTATTTTAGCCAATTACTGCTGCACTTTTCCCTTCCTGAAGACCACACTTAATTGATTGAAACCTATTGAAAACAAATTAACCAGCACCAGGATGCAAAGATCTGTTTATCACTTCTCCGGAGGTTTGCAGGGAATCCATGTGAACTACAAAACACATTTGCGTTTTTTCCACCCTCACCCCTAGGAAGGAGGAGTTTCTTAACCCTTCCCAGGCCGATCCGGCCGCCTAGCTCGGACCCTCTCCCCACCCCACAGTCACCACATCCAAGATCCCGGCAAGAGCCCTCCCCACCCGCCTCCGTTTCCATTTAAACTTAATCTTACACAGTCCTCCCCGCTCCCCCCTATCCATTTCCAAAGAACACAAAGCTGAGACGCTTGGATGAGTCATTTAACCTGAACCCCATTTTCCTTATTAATAAAATGGGTTTCATTGTACTTGGACTGTCTTCTTCATCTCCGAACTGCAGTGAGAAAACACTGCAATGTGAGTAATGCGCCTACAAGAGGCCGGACAACCAGAGTCCTGAGCCATGGGTTCCAATCCGGACTCTTCCTCTCCTTGAGCAGGTTCCCGAAAGCCTCTGGATTTTTTCCCTCACGTGCCAAATGAGGACTGGATGATTTCTGAGGGATCTCTAAGACTCTCCCTTATTTACACTGAGCAGTTTTTTGCCTTTCTTTGCATCCGGGAGCTTAGCACAGTGTCCGGCACAAAATGGATGCGAAATAAAAAGGCTTGCATTTGTTGTATGGATTTTACAGATGGAGTGACCGAGGCTTGGGAGGAAGAATAGGGGAGAAGGCCTTGACTGCTCAAGAACCCCAGGATTTCAAAGGACTAATACTTGGAAATCTGAGAACCCTGCCAAGGCCTTCCCACTCCGACGCCCAGCTCCCCGATTTCCCGAGCTGCCGTTTTCCTGTCATCGCAGTGCCCGCCGCTTCATGCAGAGTCTGCCCCTGATGTTGGACCCTTCCCCTCCTTCCGATTATGGGCACGGGCTCTCAGCGGGAATAACTGTTCCTCTCTGCTCTTTCCGCCTAGAGCTGTGCCCTAGCAGTAGCAGCAATATCACATGTCACTTTTCCCCATCGCTTTCTTACGCTTTGTTTCAAACCTAATCAGCTCTGGGCTCTGCTGCCGAGGTTCTGGCTACTCTCACCTCCCCTCAGAACCTGCTGGGGCTTTTATAATAATAGTTAGCTGGGCTGGCAGCAGCTGCAGCAACAGCAGGGCTAGTCAGAATCACGGGAGGGGATGCGCACATGAACCTCTGGGGACCTGGACCACTGGGGCTCTATTGCAACCCTTCCTGAATTATTTCTGGAGGGAAGACATCCTCTTGGGGATGCAGAATTTAAAACTCAGAAGAGACTTTAGAGATCACCTACCCTTCGCCCCCAATACCACATGGCTTTCTCCTTTACAGAAAAGGAAACTGAGGTCCAATGGAGGGCAGAATTTGAACCCAGATTCCTTGACTCAAAATCCAGAGCTTTTTCCAGTATTCCATACCTTGGATATCTTCAGCTCCTTCATCAGACTCAAATTCTTTTCTCCCTGTATTTAGCTAGCAATATTTTCCCATCATTCTCTTGAATTTGATCTCCACTCCCACACACAGCCATTCCCCCTGTTGCAGGTCCCCATCATCTTTCCTTTGGACTATGAATTAGCCTTCTGACTGCTCTGCCTGCCTCAAGTCTCTTCCCCACTCCAGAAAATACTCTCTTCCAGGGTGCCAAAGGAACCTTCCTCAAGTGCAGGTCTGATCAACTAAAGCCAATTCTCCTCTGAGTTCCAGAGACTCCTAACAGCTCTAAGATCAAACAAAAAATCTTCTCAAAGCCCTTTACAAGATGGCCCTTCCCTACCTTTTTCAATCTCACACTCAACTCCAGATGTTCCTGGCCATGACCCCATGTCCAGAATGGTCTCCCCTCCTCCCCTCCAAACTCTTGGCCCCCCTGGCTTCCTTCAAGACTCCCATCAAACCTCAGCATTTTAGAAGGTCTTTAGCAATCTCTTTCCCCAGCCTCCTTCTCTCCTTACTATTTATCTCATATGTTTAGTCATTTTTCCATGGTATCTGATTCTTTGTGACTCCATCTGTGGTTTTCTTGGCAAAGATATTGGAATGTTTGCCATTTCCTTCTCCAACTCATTATACAGATGTAGAAACTGAGGCAAACAATATTATGTAACTTGCCCAAGGTCACACAGTTAGTATTTGAGATCAGATTTGAAATTAAGAAGACAAATCTTCTGTTCACTCTACCTACTATGGCTTCTAGCATCCACATAGCTCATACACACAAAACTATTTATGTGTTGTCTCCTTCATGAGACTGTGAGTTCCTTGAGAGGAGGAGCTGTTTTTGCCTTTCTTTGTATCCGCAGTGCCTGGAACATAGTAGGAGCTTAATAAATGCTTAAATAATTCTCATGCTCCATTTCCCATTTCCCTGATAACAACTACACACATTTCTTTAATTCCAAACACTTTCCACTTCAATCTTATGAGGGAAGTAGTATTATCCCTGTTTTACAGATAAAGGAATTGTGGTTCCAACATGGTTTCTCATGACTGCCCAAGGTTCTGGGGTTCAAATACAGAATTTAGGAATTAAGCTTAGGAGGAGGTATAACTAGGACGGGGCATTCAGAGCTTTGCACTGGGGGAAAAAACACAAAGAAGCTCTGATAGCTCTGGTGGTCCCTTTGACAGGGGGAAACAACTGAGCTCAGCACCAAGAAAAATTGGTATAAACATGCATACAGGTATAGGCTGATATTTTAGAACACCCTAAGAGTGAGCGTAACCATCAGCCTTTTGGGTGGCAAACCTCACTGTAGTGTATACTGGAATATCCCAGAGGGCCTGAGACAACTTAAGTCGGCTCCATTCCTCCAAAAATAAATAAATAAATAAATAAATAAATAAAAGAAAAGAAAGAAAGAAAGAAAGAAAAAGAAAAAAAAAAAAGGATGGTGTCCTTGTCTCTTCTTCCTTCTCAAATGAGTTTGAAGGGGTCTTTAAGGATCCTTGTTTGGGGTTCCAGGACGGTTGATTATAACCCTGCCCTCTGCCTCTGCTCCAGACCAACCTTGAAACCTGAAAGTCCACAGCCAGGACTTAAGAGCATCCATTTGCCTTTCTCTACCGGCTGATACAAGTTCATAACCAGCACAGACGAGTCTTTTTCCACTCAGCCTCAGCTTCTGTGCCTCACTGCATACTTCTTTTCTGCACCCTGGGCATATGAATCCAGTACAGAGAATGGTAGCATTACCATGATTAGAGGTAGAATGGGGTCCTGAGAAACCTGGATTTGAACTGGAGTTCTACCACTTATTAACTGTGAGACCCTGAGCAAGGTGGAGAAGTGGCTAGAACTCTGACCTGTAATCAGGAAATCCAGAGTTCAAATCCAGTTTCTGTTGGTTACGACATTGCCTCAGTTTCCCCATATGTCAAATGAGCCAGAGGAGGAATTGGTAAACCATACCTTTGCCCCGATTGGACTCATAAATGAGTGAACAACAAAAAGCTCCAAATTTAGATTTTTCTGTAAAAAAGGTCACCTCTTCCCTAACCCTGAAAGCCCCTTTCTCCCTTATTCCCGCACAATGGATCTACCCCCTGCCTGTACCGGAGACGGCACTTTCACCACAATTCCCTGCATCTTTCGGGTCCTCATTGGCCGGCGACCACGTGCTATTTCCCAAATAAGTGTATTTCTCCTGGGTTCTCCGCCTGCCCCCGACCTGTAAAACTCCGGCCCCTGATCTCTTTGTGACCGCCTCACTGACTGTCTGTGATGGGGGACGCCTCACTGCTGCCTCCTGGTACGGCTCAAAGCTGGGTCTCACCCCCCTCTGCTCTGGATCCCCTGCTCCAAGACTGTCTTTATCTTTCATCAGTCTCTCCAGTGGAGTTAATAGTTCCCTCTCTTGCAGCATCCGGGAGGTATTTATTGTGCTGTTATCTGTGAAGTGTCGGCCATTGTAGGCACATCCAGGTTCCTGCCAGCCCTGGGCGCCGGTGCTAGAAACACAATCACTCACTGGGCATAAACCTGTTGTAACAATTCCCTGTCCCAGCCGAGGCTGTCCCCCAGGCCGATCACTCATCCGCAGAGATGGCACTTGGAGGCAAAGGGCTGCCGGGAGATGGATGGAGAGGGGATTACTCTGCCTGCAGAAGGGAAACCTTTCACCTCTGGGTCAGGATGGAAGATGGGGGGCAGGTGGGGGTCAACTCGCTGTCTGCTGATGGCTGATTCCCTTTGGGAATCCAGAGCCTCGATTCTGAGCCTGAAGGAATTGCTGTCTGTCTGCAACACTCGGGAGACCATTTCACGTTTGTACAACCTTTGGCCTTCGCACTGATTGCCTACCCTCCGAGGAGGGGGTACTGGGGAAAGCAGTGAGCTTGGATTCATAAAGCCTCAGTTTTTTCCTCTCTAAAATGGGGATACATCGGCTTGTTTTACCTGCTTTGTAGGATAGAAAATAGCTCTGCAAGTCTTAATGGATTCAAGAAATGTAACTCATATGGCCCCTAATTTAACAAAGGAGTAGAATCACAGGGCCACACAAGGTTCCAGTATCCTTGCCTGAAGCACAAATGCCCTGTGCAGCAACCATGACAAATGGTCATTTCCCCTGGGCTGGAGTTATTTCAGTGGTGGGGGAAGGAGGTACCTAAAGCCATAATAGCCAAAACTAACCAGATCTCTTCAGGTCTCCTGATTTCAGGACTGGGGTTCTTTCTTTCTTTTTTTTTTTTTTTTCTGAGGCAATCGGGGTGAAGTGACTTGCCTAGGGTCACACAGCTGACTTCAGGGCCGGTGCTCCATCTACTGCGCCATCTAGTTGCCCAGGTTTTTTCTTTAAAAGAGAAGTCCTGAAGTCAGGAGGACCCGAGTTCAAATTTGACCTCAGACACTTAACATTTCCTAGCTGTGTGACCTTGGACAAGACAATTCAACCCAATAGCCTCAGCAAAAAAAAAATTAAAAAAAGGAGAGAGAGAGAAAAATAGAGATATACTTTATGGATTAATTCTACTTTCCATTGAATACTCTTCAACTGAGAAAGAGACTCCTCCCTTGTTAACTCTGAAGTATACTGACACTTAAAGGGAGAGGGAGGGAAAGAACAAACATTTATTAAGTACCTAGTGCTAGGCACTGTACCAAATGCTTTTTAAAAATATTAATAAATTAAGTAGATAGTATACATATAAAAATAAACAAATATAAAATTTTATAAATATTCCAAGGTAACTAAGAGTCAGGAAGAACCGAGTTACAAAGCCAGCCTAAGACACAGTGCTTAGGCAAATCACTTAACATTTGTGCCTTATTTTCCTCATCTGTAAAACAGGGATAATAACAGAATTTACCTCCCAACCTTTTTATAAAGACCAAATGAGATAAAAATTGCAAAGTGCTTATTACAGTGCTCTGCACATAATAGGCTCTCTGTAAATGTTAGCTGTCATCATCATCATCATCATTAACACTCTTATTTGATCCTCCCTACAACTCAGTGAGGTAAGTGCTATTGGGATCCTCATTTTCCAAACAGAAGTAAAGTGACTTGCCCAGTACCTCACGGCTAGCAAGGATCTGAGGCCATGTTTGATGTGGGGGCTTCCCGACTGTAGTGGGGCCCTGTCTAACAGCAAGGGGCTCGTTCTTCACCAATAGCCAGCCCACGGGCTCCCTGACATCAGGATGTCAGTCCCGGGGCTCTTTCTGCCAGAAGCAGCATCAGGGTGACTGGAGACAACGGGGCTCTCAGAAGGGTGCCTCCAAAAGGGCAGTGAGTCTGTGGCGGCAAGGGCCCCCCTTCCTGTGGCTTCCATCAGGAGCACACAGGGAAAAATAACAGCAGGACTGCTCAGGGAGGCTTTTCCCCCGTCTTGCCTTCTCTCTTGTTAATGGACTAAGACATGGAACACTGCAGTGTCTGAGTTCTTGTGGTAAATAATTTAGTGCCTGAAAGGAAACCAGCATGGGCATGCAACTCAGTGCATGGAGAGCGAAGCCATTACTGACCTGACCTACAAAATCTGGGGGAGGGAGGACCTCAGCCTGCCCTGGGATCCCCAGACAAGGCCGACTTTGGGAGGCTGAGACACTGCTGAATGCCAGGTGTGTGTGTGTGTGTGTGTGTGTGTGTATGAGAGAGAGAGACAATGTCAATTTCTTGTGTGTATATGTGTATGTATATATCAGCTTTTGTACGTGTTTATATTTCAATCTCTTGTGTTTATATATATGTATGTCTATGCCAGTTTTTTGTGTGTATATGTCAATTTCTTGTGTGTATGTATCAGTTTTTGTATGCTTACGTCAATTTCTTGTGTGTAAATGTTATATGCGCCAGTTTTGTGTGTTCATATGTCAATTTCTTGTGTGAATATGTGTATGTGCCAGTTTTTGCATGCGTTTATATTTCAATTTCTTGTGTGTATGTATATGTCTGTGCCAGTTTTGTATGTATATGTCAATTTCTTGTGTGTATGTATCAGTTTTTGTATGCTTATGTCAATTTCTTGTGTGTAAATGTTATATGCGCCAGTTTTGTGTGTTCATATGTCAATTTCTTGTGTGAATATGTGTATGTGCCAGTTTTTGCATGTGTTTATATTTCAATTTCTTGTGTGTATGTATATGTCTGTGCCAGTTTTGTATGTATATGTCAATTTCTTGCGGGTACGTATATACCATTTTTAAATGTTTATGTCAATTTCTTGTGTGTGAATGTTATGTGTCCCAGTTTTGTGCGTTCATATGTCAATTTCTTGTGTGAATATGTGTATGTGTGTCAGTTTTGTGTGTATATGTCAATTTCTTGTGTATGAATGTGTATCTATATGTGTATGTATATGCTAATTTTTGTGTGTATATGTCAATTTCTTGTGTGTGTATGTATGTGTATAGCAGTTTTGTATATTTATGTCAATTTCTTGTGTGTGCATATTATATTGCCAGTTTTGTGTGTTTGTATGTTAATTTCTTGTGTGTGCATGTGTATATTTCCAGTTTTGTGTGTTTGTATGTCAATTTCTTGTGTGAATATGTGTATGTGTGTCAGTTTTGTGTGTCTATGTCAATTTCTTGCATGAATGTGTATCTATACGTGTATATGTATATGCTAGTTTTTGTGTGTATATGTCAATTTCTTGTGGTATATGTATGCGTGTACCAGTTTTGTGTGTTTATGTCAATTTCTTGTGTGTGCATGTGTATATTGCCAGTTTTGTGTGTTTGTGTGTCAATTCCATGTGTGTATATATACACATATGTCAGTTTCTAAATAGGGTGGATTGGAGTTCAGGAGACATGGATATTAGTCCTGGTTTTGCCCTAAATTACCTGTGACCTTGAACAAATCATTTCTGATTTGGGTCCTCAGTTTCTTCAAGTGTAAAATTAGCCTGTTGGAGCTAGAGTAGATGATGGGAAAGAGTATAATAGAGAGGAAAGAGTCCTTCCTCTGGCATTAGAGCAAACATCTGGTTTCAGATCTCACTATCTGGATGGTGACGATAGCTTTTACATAGTGCTTTAAGGGTTGCAAAATGCTTTCCATGTTATGTCACTGGATCCTCACAGTACTGGTAAGTTGATTCAGATATTGTGCCTATTTAGAGCTGAGGAAAGGGAGGTCCATGGGGCTCTCACATAGAGGCAAGCTTCAAACTCAAGCCTCTCTGACTCTATCTACAGAGCCACAGAGCTTCCTTTGAGCAAATCACCATGGTCCTCAGTTTCCACATTTACAAACTGAGGGGGAATGGACTAGATGGCCGCTTAGGACTTTGTGATTGAAGGCCCTTTCAGTTGTGACATTCCACCTTTTTAGGTCCCTTCCAGTTCTCATCTTTTATGTCTCATTTTCTAATATTTATTTTCTACGGTTCCCTTCAGCTCAGACAGTCTATGAGTCTAACTCTAAATCAAAATGTGTTTATTAAAGTCCTAATGCATACTCAGTTCTGTTCCAGGAACTGAGGAGGATAGGGAAGGCTGTGCCAGTGCAATGGTTCATCTTAGATCTGATGGGCTGGTCAGGGAGACACTGTACATACACAAGGGAAACAAATAGAGAACAATAGAGGATTATATATTATCAAGTGCAAGGTCATGCTGTTCAGACTTTTAAGTGCTCAAGGAATTCTGCCAGGAAAAAAATCACTGTAGGATTGGCTCAGCCAAAGAAGGGGTGGGGTTTAGATGGGAACAGAAGGAAGGGGAGAAGAGAGGAAAAGGTTGATAAAGAAGAGAAATCCTAGATGATATGAAGGTTTGGAAATTTTGGAGAAGTCCAAATGTATGTGTCTTGTTATTCTGAACAGTCAAGTTGTACAGTGCCCAGCATTTAGCACTGTACCTAGCACAAGGAAATACTTAATAAATGTTTTATCCATCTGTCTATTTATCTATCGATCCACCCATCATCAGTCTTTCTATCTATCTATCTATCCATACATCCATCATCTATCTTTCCATCCATCCATTCATTATCTATCTATTCATCTATTTATCCCTCTACCTATCTTTCCATCTATTTATCCATCCAGCATCAATCTATCTCTCCATCCATTCATCATCAATCTATGTTTCTATGCATCCATCCATCATCAATCAATCTTTCTATCTATTCATCTATTATCAATCTATCATTACCTATTTATCTCTCTCTATGTATCTTTAAATTAGCTATCAATTTATTCACCCCATCAGTCCACCTACCTACTTACCAATCTATCCACCTCTCTATAAATTTATCTATCATCTATTTCTCTATGTATCTTTCTATTTTCAATTGATCTACCCATCAGGTCATTCAACTCCTACCTATATAATCCTTCCATCTATCATCAATCTAGCTATCCATTTCTCTATCTACCCATCTTTGTTCTCTCTGTCTCTCTGCCTCTGTCTCTGTCTGTTTTTCTTTCTCCTCACCTATCTTTTCAACTATCTATCCATCTATATCATCTTGCTATCCATTCATTTATCATCTATTTTTTGTGTATCTATTATCTATTTATCTATCTATCCATCCATTATATCTATAGATCAGACCCAAATTCTATCTGGAAATCATAGACCCAAAATGTGAAACCACATGTGAAACACAGGAAAAATCCAGGTCCTTCATGAACCAAAACAATAAATCAATTCCATAGGTGGTAGGCTCGCAAATAGAATTTATTACTAAAAGGGAAATTAAAGCTCCCATCCCTAGCATTTTTCACAGGAGGGAACTGAGGCCCAGAGAGATAATAAAGGAATTTGTTCATGTTTACCCAGGGGCTGTTACTGGTCCTTAGGAAGTCAGCTTCCCTTGGTATTTGAGTCCCAAACAGAACAAAGCTGTGAGATGTCTTTAGTAGTGACCCATTGAATAGTATCTTCTGCCCATCTGCACTACTCAAGAATCTCAATGGGAGGCGGAAAGGACCATGGAACTTCATCACTGATCTTTCTATTTCTTCCAATCCCATAGTGAGATGTCAAAATTGCTCACGATAATGGGGAAGAAGCGTTTAATCAATAGACCCAGGGGCGTTCAATTCAATTTTACTTATTAAATGATTACTATGTGCAAAAACTAAATATGGTCCCTCCCCTCAGGGAGCTTACATTCCCAGGAGATACAATATATACAGATAACAAAATATAGGAAGTAATTTGAAGAGAGACAGAGGGAAAATCTGGAAAGACATTGAAAAGGTAATTGAATCCGACCTCTCCCTGAATGTGAATGTGTGTTTATATGTGTGTGTGTGTACATATATACATACATATATATACATCTATACACCTATATTGTTTAGCATTATATATTATGTATGTCAAATATAATACAACATTATCTAGAATAAGGATACATATACCTCTCATTATGAGGACGTTCTATCCCTTTATATTGCTTGGGTTTCTTTGCCCCATTTTTAAAAAGTAACAAATACTTTCTCTGTCTCCTCTGAGTAAAATCCAAACTCCTTGCTCATCCTGGCACTAGGTCCTTCACCATTTGCCTACAGTTTATCTTTTCAGTCTCACCTACCATGAACACCCTTTACAAACTATACAGACCAAATGAACTGAGCTACATGGTTTTCCAAATGCTCCAAATTTCCTCCTTTCATGCCTTTCCTCCTAGCCTCTCAAGTGCAGTGTCTCCTTTTCCTTCAAGGTTCAGAAGAATGCCATTTCCACAATGACGGAAGAATGACTCCCATCCAAATCTTGAACCCTCAACACACAAGGTAGCTTCTTACTCCCTTTAAAAATTCTTCCATGGTATTATAGTTAAATGTCACCCTTCTAGACTGTAAGACCCCATGAAAACAAAACAAGTCTCATTCATCAATCTCCAGGATGTCTTGCCCATGGGAGGGGTTCAGTACATACCAAATGACAGAATATTCTCATTGGGGATTCAAACTCAGATCTTCAGACTCATAATCCAGTATTTTTCTCCTATACTGAACTATCCCTCCCCCAAAGGAGTGTATTGGCGCCTAAAGGATGCAGATTTGAAATTAAATTTAGATACCATCTGCTCCGGTCCTTCAGTTTTCTGTGGTTCCTCCCAGGAAGGAGAGGCACTTGCCCATAGAGATAGTGAACCTCAGGGCCAGGGATGCTGCTTCTCCTCCAAAGGCCTCAATCCTGAGGATTCTGACTCCTTCACACCCTGTCCCTTGGTGATGCTAAGTGGCTGCTCTTTGCTTAACCACCGCACCAAGCTAAGATAAGAGCAGAAAGAGGGGAGAGCTGCAGCAAGAGCAGCTGAAAAACATTTCTAGCCACAAAGAACCAAGCCCTGGGCATCTCAAGTGATTGCTCCAGCCTTTATCAATGGCACCGCATGTGGGCCACAGGCCAGACACACACACACACACACACACACACACACACACACATTCTCTTTCTCTCTCTCTCTCTGTCCATCTCTCTCTTTCTCTGCTTCTATCCTTTGTATCTCTCTCTCTCTCATTCTCTTTCTCTCTGTCTCTATCTCTCTCTTTTTGTCTCTCTGTTTCTCTCTGTGTGTCTCCTTGTCTCTGTCTCTCTCTCTCTCTCTCTCTCTCTCTCTCTCTCTCTCTCTCTCTCTCTCCCTTCATCACTTTCCCCTTTATCTTTGTCTGTCTCTGCTTTTCCCTCCTTCTCCCTTTCATGGCCACTTGGACTCCTCATTTGTGGCTCTGATTCTGAGGGCTTTCACTTGGGCCAGAGGAAACTTGGGTGGACTCCAGGCCGTGGATGAGTAGCATGCCCATGGTGGGGCAGGGCAAAGATGGGTACCAGGCCGGGGGCAGCGCGGCTGGCTCCTCCCCAGGAGTGGCTGCTCTCAGTAGTCTGGTCCTCTGTGGGCTGCTCTCTCCCTGACATTACAGCTGATGAGGCTTACACACTAGCTAATGACTGTGACCCCATTAAGTGAACCTGGCTGGCATTAATTTGACCATATATACACACACTAATCAGCTGTAACCGTGGCACCCAGCTCAATTCAAATTGATTTACCGGGGCTGGAAATGGATACAAATGTGATTAAAGGCTTTTTATTTTACATAGGTTCTCTATAAAATGATTTAAATCAATTGCCGGGCAGGCCCCATGTTATTACTGCACAGAGCCTCCTCTCATATTGATGAATCAGGTACTCTGAGAGAGAAGCACATTGTCAGAAACTTATCTCCCCAGTCCCCTAATCAAAGGCCAGAGAGTGGGCTAGATTGGCTAATGACTTGTTTTCTGCACCTCAGGAAGCTCTTCACAAACGAGGCTCCCAGGCTGGGCCTGGCTTTGCAGTCCAGCCGGGCCGGAGGGATGGGACAAGGAGCTGAGACGGCATTCTGGATACTGAAAGGCCCCATGCTGCCTCCTGCGTGGCCTGGGTCACTAACAGGAGACCAATTTTTTCCCCTTTTCCTATGAAAACTCTTGAGGTGCTCTCAGAAGGTGTTTCTGTCATGTGAGAGTCCCAGGATGTTGTAACCAAATGGGGGGGGGGCTTAGCTGGTGAGGTCAGCCTCTGCAGTGTGGCTTCCTTGAGAAAGCCTGGCTCTGTGGGCTCAGAGAGCCTTCGGTCTCACTCCCCTCCCCCATTTTACAGCTGAGGAGAAAGAGAGAGAGAAACAGAGACAGATAGAGAGACAGAGACAGAGAGAGAGAGAGAGACAGAAACAGAGAGAGAGAGAGAGACAGACAGAGAGAGAGAGAGACAGAAACACACAGAGAGAGAGAGACACAGAGAGAGAGACAGAGAGACAGAGACAGAGACAGAGACAGAGGGGGGAGAGTGTATATGTGAGTATGAGTTAGTGAGAGTGACTGTGGGGTGTGAGTGTGAGTGAGAGTGGGCATGTGACTACAAGAGCATATGTGAGTGTGGCTGGATAGATAAGGGAGGAAAAAGATGAAAGGCGGGGAAAGCTAAGAGAGGCTCGACTAGGAGAAATGAAGGAGGTCAAGAGCCCCCGGAGTGGACGGCAGGAGGGGGAGGGGAAGCGGGTGGGCCGGGAGGAGGGGATTCCTGGGAATGGAGGGCGGAGCCCCTTCAGCCCCAAGGGCCCGGCCTTCCTCCGGGGAGGGGCGCCGAGGAGGGGGCTCCCAGGGAGGGGGCGGCCCAATTACAGGCCTGATTACTGCCCCCCTGACGCACAGCAGCCGACTCTCCGCTCCCCAGCTCGAGAGTGACAAAGCCGCCCATCCACGGCTGTGGCTTCATCTTTAATCCAGGGAAGTCTTTCAAGTGTTAATGGTGCAAGCAGGCTCATTAAATGTAATCCATCTGTCCTTAATGTGCAGAGCACTGAGTCTGATCGAGATGAAGGATGCCCTCCTGAGTAACAGCAGCCGCCTGCCGCTCCAGCACCATGCAAATCACATTTAGGAGCTTACTGCCTTCTTTTCTCTCCTTCTTTCAAAAAAATAAGGGAGGAGGTGACCAGAGGAGGCAAGGGAAGAGGCAAAAAGGGAGAGGGGAAGAGAGAGATGGCTAATTCACTCTGACTATTATTGCTTGGGATGCTGAGGCAGGAAAGTAAAGCCTTCGGGAGGGGGCCGGGTTGGTTCTCCGCCTGCTCTATCCCTGACTTGTGTGATCCCTGGCAACTCAGTTTCCCTAATTAGGCCTCAGTTTCCCTCTCTGTGACACCAGGGGCTGTACCAAAGGCCCAAATTTCCTCTCAACTCTGTCCTAAAATTCTAAATTCTTAGGCCCCTTCCAGCACTAAAGCTCTATTTCTAAGGTCCCTCCTAACTCCACCCCTGTGTGTGCTAAGGTCCCTCTCAGCTTTAATATTCTGTGTTCTAAGGTCCCTTCCAGCTCTGTTCTATGTTCCTCTCAGCTCTGACATTCCGTGTTCTAATGTCCTAATATGCTGGCTATAATGTCCTAAGATTCTATAATCCTCTACATAGTTTGATAGTTAAGAACCATGCCTGTGAGTTAAGACTGCATACTGGTGTTCAGCACTAATCTGAAGGAGGAAACCTCCGAGTATGTAATTTCTGGATCCCCATGGGATCTTTCCCATATGAAATCAGATTGTTTGATTCTGACGTTGGTTCTCTGTACCCACTTTTCCTCTTAGAGGTTGTAGGCTGAAGTCAGGACTAAGCCTATGGTTCTATTTTCCCCCTTAGCTTATGCCCAAAGATTTGAAATTCTAATTTTCTCCACTTTCTTATAAAAATCCCTGTTTGGACTTTATCTTTTCCTTTCCCATTCAAAAACATCCCTGATAAAACAGGGATTCCCCTTCTTTCCAGTATTGTTGGATTGTAAATCTTAGAAATACTATTGATAATAATGTGACAAATATTTAAAAGGCCTAAATATCATCAGTAAAGAAGAGATGAAATCTCTCTTTTTATGACATGGTGTTTTACTTAGAGAACCACAAAGAATCAGCAAACAAGGGAATTGAGACAATAGCTTCAGTAAAGAAGAAGAATGCAAAATAAATGCACAAAATGCAAGTATTTCTTCATAATAATGGCAAAAGTCGGAGGGAAATGATAGAGTAATCCAATTGGAAATAACTACAAAACCCATAAAATATCTATGATGATCCTCTTTGGAGGTAAAGTTGTCCCAGATAGGTTTAGGTACTACAAACATTGTGTGTTACTCCTGTTTGAGAAAGGAGTAGGAACCCCTTGAGAAAGAAGGGCTTAGTGTTATATCCAAATATCACACTGCAGGGGCAGTGGGGCAAGGGCCAGATACCAGACCTGAGAGAGGGTCAGATGTTAGAGATTGACCATCTTTTGGTACCTGTCTAAATGTGGTTCCTTGGTCTGACTTCCCTTTAGCTTAATAGAATCATTAGAGGAAAAAGGAAAACTGGCTAGATTCCCAGGGGAAGCTTTAGTTAGGGAATGAGAATGACTCCCCAAAATTAGAGCCATTATGTAGAAAGGGAAATTTGACCAAAGGTAGTAGAACTGGGGATGAAGGGGAGAGAGACCAGAGACAGAGACAGAGAGATGAAAGAGAGGAGGGGATAAAGATAGAGGGAGAGAGATGAGAGAGAAGGGAGAGAGAAAAGAGACAGAGAGAGATAGAGGGAGAGGGAGAGAAAGAAAGAGGAAGAGAGGGAAAGAGGGAGAAAGAGAGACAGAGACAGAGACAGAGACAAAAAGAGACAGAGAGAGAGAGACAGAGAGAGAGACACACACACACACACAGATGGAAAATACAATGGGCTTTGAATTCCAGCATGGCTACTTTTTTTTTTTTTAATAGCACCTGTGATCTTCTGGGCGTAGGGAACTTAATTACCATTAATTAATAACTGCTCTGCAACTAAAGAATTGCTTAGGGCACTGAGAAGTTAAGTGTGTCAGAGGTAGGGAATGAACTCAGGCCTGCTTAACTAGAGACCACCTCTCAGGCCTCAATAGCAGCTTCTCTCTCTCACTACTTGCAAAATAAAGTGAATTGGTGACGTTGGGAAAATTCCTTTGCCCCTGTGGATCCTAAATTCCTCATTTATAAAACAAGACACCTCCAGGCAGCCACGCTTTAGTAAAAACAGCCTCCCAGGTTCCTAGGATCTCCAAGCACTGTCATCAAACAAAGGTACAGCTACTTTCATGTGAGAGTCTAAGAAATTTATTAGCATTTAAAAGGGATCTTCACAGAGAAAAAGGTAGAGAATCAAAGTTAAGTCAGAAAAATCACCAAACATTTATAAAGCAACTACTACGCGCCAGATATGCTGGAAGCACCAGCCATTCAGGAGGAGCACTGACAGGAAAGGGACATCTTGACTTGGAAATTGGATTTGTGAGATCCCTGGAGACACAAAGAAAGGCAAAGGCTAATTCCTGCCCTCCCCTCCAGAAGTCCCCAGTCTAATTGCTGAATTGGTCAGCAAGGTCTTTTCTCATCCTACATTTTAGGATGTAGGATCCGTGAAGAAGAGGGTTAATCCTATCTTTTCCCTATCTGGGGCACAATTTTAAAATGTCACCCCGGTGTAACGCCTTAGGTTGGGGACTGCTGTGAGTTCGGGGGCGGGACGCCTTCCTCCCCTAAGATGTGATTTGCCTCCCGCAGAATTTCAGCCCATCTTTTTAGCTGATTGACTAATTGATAAAGCCCGTTAAAATGCAATTCCCTTGGAAAGAGGTGCTGCTTTTAGCTGTTGTGGGTCACTGACACCTCAGTGTGAATGAGTTTATCCCAGCTTTTCCCAAGAACAGGATCTGATAGTGAGAAAGAGTTAATGAATAAGAAACCGGCAGCCTTTTGGTGAAGGAAGAGGAAGAGAGGAGCCGGGGGAGGAGGGGAGGCTTTTGCTCAAACTCTCTGCTTCCCAATTTTGTTTTTGGGGGCATCCAGACCTTATGAAACCCGGGGGAGACTTTAATGGTTGGTTCGGACTAAGGGACAGAGCCCCCACTCTTTAGGGGCGCAAAGCCTGGCTGTGAATCTTGGGAGCTGCTAAATGGAAGGCTCTTGGGCAAATAACTTTTTATCTCAAAGTTTAAGTTCCTAATCTGTAAAATGGGCGAGAAGGTCAGACCAGTATGTTCCAGCTCTAAATCCTTGCGATCTTGAGTGACTTCCCAGATTGCCTGGGCAGGGCCCCCAGAGGAGCAGGGGAAGGGAGGTGCCTGGGGGAGGGAGGAAGGATGGGCTCCCTCCCTCCCTCCCTCTCCCGAAGGCTACCTGAGTAGATCAGATGCTCAGGGGGATCCCCATAAGACAAAGGGGGAGCCTCTGCCACTGAGGCAAGGACCAGAAGCCATCCTGGCAATTGATCAAAGTACATAAGGCTGAGTGCTGGTGTCTGCCCATTGTTCTTCAATTATTCAAACAATAATTGCACCCTTATTTAAAGTCTAGTCTTGCATTCACTGCATACCAGGCTGCCAAGCACCCCGGTAGGCTGGTAGATTTACACAGGAACAAGCTCCTTTCTCACAGAGTCAATTAATTAAGTAAACACATTCATCAGCAGGTTCTCAGGTGTGCAGCCAGAGAGGCGGGCCGGGCTGCTTCCCATAGCTTCAGTGACATTTAATCCCATCGACACCCCCCACCCCATCTGCCACAGAGGGAAGCAGCCCCTTCCGGAGTCAGGAGGCCTCTGACCTTTGGTCCTGGAAGACAGGTGGGTGGTCCAGGGGCTGTTGCTTGTGGTTCAGGAGGGGGTCAGGGAAGAGGGAAGCTACCTGGGCAGAATTGCAGCTTTCACAAGTCAGAGCTGGGAGGGGCCTTAGAGTATAGAGTATTAGGGCTGGGAGGGCCTTTAGAACATGGCATATCAGAGCTTGGAGAGTCCTTAGAACATGGAATGTCAGAGCTGGGAGGGCACTTAGAACTTGGAATGTCAGAGCTAGCTGGGCCTTTAGAACGTAGAGTATTAGACCTGGGAGGGCCTTTAGAACATGGAATATTAAGAGCTGGGAGGACTCTTAGAACATAGAGTATTAGAGCTGGGAGGACTCTTACAACATAGAGTATTAGAGCTAAGAGGACACTTAGAACATAGAGTATTAGAGCTGGGATGGACTTTACCGCACAGGATGCTGAGTCAGCAGGGAACATTAGAACACAGACTATCAAGACTAAAAGGATTCTTAGACCTTAGTTCCCAACCTGTAGGATATTGAGGCTTTCACAAGGGGCTCAGCTCATTAAATAAATCAGAATAATAATCAAACATTCCTCCTGCGAACTGAACAAATAGTATGTTCCACAACATAATATATGACTAATTTTCAGACGTAAGTAGATGCTGTATGAGTAATACAATACAAATTCATTTAAAAGGTTGGCTGGGATCATAACAACTTTTTGTCGTCATCTCCATCAACAACCACTCTCACATAAAGGTCCATAAACCACTGCCTTAGAACACAGCACATTAGTTATCAGGGTCCTTAGAAATCATGGAGTCAAACCCTGGGATTGTAGGATTTAGTGCCAGGATTGACCTTAGAGATCAAGTCCAAGCTATCTTGACATCTGTCTGAGATCTCACAGTAATGGTCAGTGTTAGTAGCTTGGTCACTGGACAGAAATCACACCGGTAATAATTAATTGTATTTATATAGCACTTCATAAACTCTGAATTCTTAAATGCAACCCTTCTCCAAGTGGGTAAAGTGACATTCTGAGACCCACCCTTAGGTACTCGGCTACTTACTGGGTAACTCTGGGTAAAATCGCTTTATCTCTGGGAATATTTACCTCAGGCTTGACTACTTTATCAGGTTCTTACAGGGATCAAATGAGATAATATATGAAAGGGCTTCATAAGCTATGGAGCATTATACAAATAGAAGCAATTTTTTTTTTCTCACTCTTTCCCCTTTCTTTGCCTATGTCTTAGGTCTGTCCACAATCCGAGCCTGTGTAGTAGAGTTATACAGGATAGATTCCTGTTATATGATTCAGGACAATTCACCTACATATTTTAAGCCTCAGTTTTCCCATCTGTAAAATGGGAAGGATAGCACCTACATCAGGGACCCAAGATACTTTCTAAACAAATGTGAACTATTCTTATTCTCAGAAATTGGTAGACCAAGGTTGTTCCACTGGGAACTGGGGATCCCCTTCCCCTACTTTTCAGGTAACCAAATCCTTCCCATTTATTCAGGGTCTTCTCACTTCACTTCTGACATGTCCTAATTCTTGTAGTACTCTCTGGTCTTTCCTGAAAGTTATAAAAAGAGATATTCCAGCTCTGCGTTTTCCTTCAAGATTTCAGATGGCATCATATAATTCTGAGATTTCCAGTGAGGAATAGGGTTAATTATATAGCACTTATGTAGTATTATATTATTATTAATATTATATATTGTATAGTATTCATATAGTACCTACTAAGTGCCAGGCACTATACTAAGCAATTAACAGTCCCCCCTTCCCTCCAAATATTATCTCCTTTGATCCTACTCCTCAGGGAGGTTCTATTATTATTCATATTTTCCAATAGAGAAAACTGAGGGTCAAAGGATTTAAGTGACTTCTCAGGGTCACAAAACTAGTAAGTGTCTGAGGCTGGATTTGAACTTGGATCTTCCCGACTCCAGACTTAAGTCTCTGTCTCCTGTGCTACCCTATTCTCTCTCAGCTCCAACGTAATGCCAACCTCACTCATCCAAATGTGACTACAACTGCTCTCAGGCTGCCCTCTACTCTGCTGGGTTTATTCTTAAGCAAATGAATATCTCCTGTACTTTTAACACGAGGTAGACTCGTGATTCTGCGAGGTATGAAGACTCTTTATCCAATCAAATGGGAACCACAGGGAGTCCGTAGAGGAGTCCCCTGACGAGTCCCGGGACAACCCTTTAGCACCTTGGGGAAGACAGTCAGCCATGGGCAGGAACGGCCCAAGACTAGTGGTTCTAACAGATGTCATGTACCAGGAATTGTTTGGACAGTGCAGAGCCAAGGTGAAACGCATAAAGCCTAATTAGCTGCCTTGCAAAGGGCTTTCCGTTCTGATTAAGTATCAGCCTCCCAGCTGAAGGGAACGCTAGTTATAAGTAACTTAATCTTGTTTTAAGCTTCTTTATTAAAGCAGGCTGTTCAGTTTATGTTCGGAATTTCTTTTCTGTGTAGGAATAAATTACCCATCTCATACTTGATTCATCTTGTACACCTTTTTTTTTTCTTCTCTGCTTTTTGGGAAAAGTCTAGATAGAAGCCATTGCTTAAGCTAAAAACAAATCTGTCCCCCTGAAGAGCGGGAGGAAAAAAGGCAATTCCTTTTCACCCTCTCTAAAATTGTACCCGGAATCCAGGGCCAAAAGGCTCTAGTGGTGAGAAGGGAGTGGCAAAGTCTACCGGCTTTAATATTAAATTCTAGAATAAAGTTGTTCTGGACAAAATCTGTCTAGAAATGGGATGAATAAGCTGGTAGTGATATCAGAACAAAGATTATTAGAACTCTAAGGAACTTTATAGGTATATAGCTTGAATAGACTTCAGAAGCTATTTAGTCCAATTGAGGAAACCTTGGCCCAGTGAAGAGCCAAATATATTCAGGTAGTAATTGTTAGAGGCGGGTTTGAATCCAGATCATCTTTCCTACACAAAACACTTAAGGTACACAGGGCACTTTAAGTCCTAGGGAAGAATTACACAGTCCCTGCTCTTCTAGAAGGAGAATTCCAATCCCAACTCAGATACTAGCTGTATGACTTAAAATCTCCATGTCTGTTTGCTCATCTGCAAAATAGGATAATAATAACTCACATCTTAGAGTTGTTGTACATCAAATAGTGCGTGTAAAGTACTTTGCAAAGCTAGAAGCACCGTATTAACTTGAATTATAATTGTTGTTATTGGAATTGAAGTCCAGATAGGCAGAGTGATTAACATCCCCAAGGTCACCCAGCTAGGAGAATTCCAATCCCAACTCAGATACTAGCTGTATGACTTAAAATCTCCATGTCTCAATTTGCTCATCTGCAAAATGGGGATAATAATAACACATCTTAGGGTTGTTGTACATAAAATAATGCCTGGGAAATGCTTTGCAAAGCTAGAACCACCGTATTAATGTGAGTTATGATGATAATTGTTGTTATTGGAACTGAAGCCCAGATAGGCAGAGCGATTAGCATCCCCAAGGTCACCCCGCTAGTGCGCCACGGCGCTGGGACCGGAGCCCAGACTTTTTTATTACCCACAGAAGCTGCCTCCCTCCTGCGCTGAGCTCATCCTGACTCGAACACTTCAGGGATCTGTGATTTCACCCTCCAGGGACAGCTCTGCACCGGATGTGGATCAGAATCCCTGCACCAGTGAGAACTCCGACCACTCTTTGGAAGAGCAATCACTGAAGCTGAAGCTTAACTACTCTGGCCACATAAAGAGAAGACGGGACTCACTGGGAAAAAAACTGAGGCTGCAGAAGGGGGAGAGCAGGGCGGAGGAAGCGCTGGACAGTGTCAGGGAAGCAACGAACACGAGCCCCTTGGGGAGACGGCGGGGGGGGGGGCGGGAGGGGCTGGGGTGTTAGGGGGTCACAAGGGTCAGAGCCAGTGAAAAGATGCCCCGATGCTGAGATCTCGATCCTCCTACTCTTTCTAGCCCCCAGTCCTGCCCAGGGTCACTCCCAGCTGGGAGTAAGCATCAGAGGACCCCGGCCGATAGACTGTTCGGGGGGAGCTCCGATCCCTCGGTGTGGGCGCGGAGGGTGAGGTGAGAGGGGGCAGAGCATCATTCCCAAGCTCTTTAAACAAACGCCGCCCCTTTCCTTGGGCACATGTGCTTTCCAAAGCCTCCATCCGTTTGGAGTCAAGGGAGGCTGGGTTATTATCTGTCAGCTGTTAATTGATGATCCACCCCCTCTCCTTAGCGAGGAAACCCTCCCCGCACGGTCAGTGCTCCCAGCCTTCTGGCAGGTTGATAAGGGAGGAGAGGCCAGGTTTGGGCCGTTTAAAGAAAGGAGGTGGAGGGGGAAGGGGGGATTGTCTTGGTAGAATAATAAGCCTGGGGGGGCGATGGGGGGCAGGATGGCAGAAGGGGAAGGGCAGGGCAGCAGGCAGCAGGCAGCAATGCCCAGGGAGGCATCAGCAGGTTGAAAAATAAAACTGAGACATGGGCAAAGGATAAAAATTCCATCCAGGGAGTCCTGGTGACAAAGTGGCGAAGCCCTGTGGCTTCTGATATCAGCAGTGCTCCCTCGGGGGAATTACAGCCTTGTATAGAACACAGCTGCTCAAAGCTATTATTATATTCAGGCTGTGGGGGTGGAAGGGGGAAGGAGGAGGGCTCTACATTGAAATGTGGAAACAGCGCCCGGTTTAAGGGAGGGGAGGGTGTTTGTTTTGGGGGGGGGGAAGGCAAGAAGCACAGCAATTCTGTGGGGAGGAGGGAGCCGGCCGTGGGGGAGGATGGAAAACACCAGATTTGGAGGCATTCGAGGTCCCCTGTTTCAATCCTGGCTTTCCTATTTCCGCCTTAGGTGACCTTAGAACATGCTTTTTTCCCTTCTTTCAGGCCTCACTTTCCCGGACTGTGAGGTAGCTGGGTCCTTAATTAGGACAGTGGGAGGCAGGGGAGGAGGAAATAAAGGAGAATGGAATAGAGAAGGGGGAAAAATAGGGGAGGGGAAATTTGAGGAGGAGGAAACGGGAGGAGAGAAATGGAAGGGAGAAAATAGGGGGAAATGGGAGAGGGGGGAAAAGTGGAGGAAAGGGGGTATAGAGAGAGAAAAACTGGGGAAGGGGGAAATGGGGAAGGATAGATGCAAGGGGGAAAAGGGGAAGGGAGAAATGGAAGGGAAGGGGGAAATAGGAGAGGAGGGAAATGGAAGGTAGGGAGGAAATGGGGAAGAATTCAACTTTTAAATTTTTATGTGTGTCAATGATCCCTTGGGCAAGTTTAGTAAAACCTCTTCTTGGAATCATGTTTTTAGTACATAAAATTAAAAAAAAAATTACAAACTATGTTGAAATAGCGTAATATTAAAAAAAAATTAATGGCCTCAAGGTCAAGAACTCCTGCAGAACATCAATTTAATTCCAAGATGATGTTGTGCCACTGGTCACCCAGAAGGGCCTCAGTTCTGGCCTGGACGGGACATTCTGCTCTCAGGAAGCTGAGGCTTCACTCTGCTCTTATGAAGGAGAATGATAGCTAATGTTTATAAAGTGGCATAAGGCATAAAGTGCCAGACCTAGAGTCAGGAAGGCTCATCTTCTTGAGTTCAAACCTATCCTCAGACACTTACTAGTTGTGTGATCCTAGGCAAGTTACTTTTACCCTGTTTGCCTCAGTTTCCTTATTTGTAAAATAAGTTGGAGAAGGAAGTGGCAAATCATTGCAGTATCATTGCCAAGAAAATCCAAGATAAAGTCACAAAGAGGAGGATATCACTGAATAACAACATCAATTACAAAAAATATGTATTTAATACACATGATATATATCCTATATTATATAATACATATCATATATTATATGCATATAATATGTATACATATACATATGTTTTTTGAAACAATATAGGCTCTACTATCTGTGCTAAGCACTTTACAAATACTACCTTATTTGATCCTCACAACAATACTGGGAAGCAGATGATAGACAGGTTATATCACTTCTCCAAAGGTAACAGAATTAGTTTAAGGTTGCATTTGAACTCAAATTGGATTCCTGAATCCTCTCTCCACTGGATCATCTTGCCTTTTTCATGGAAAGTATCTTTGATCTCCCCTCAGGAGACCATCACCGGAGCCCGAGACAACACCCACTGTTCTAATTCCTCACAAAAGTAACCTCCTACCTTTGTGGAAATTACAGATTTGGGTGGAAACTTCTGATTTCCTTTTCATTTTTTTTTTGGCTAGACTTGTGATTTCATCAGTGATTTCACTCCTTCTGTGCAAACATCCTCCATGGATGCAAATCAGCAATTTTGAAGTATTTTGCAGTTTTAAAAAGTTTTGGGGAGGAGGAGTTAAGAGGGGAAAGACACTGAAGTCATGTCCCACGAATGCCAGGGATTCTCTCCCCACCCTCAGTTCTGCCGCCCTAGACACTTCAATGTTCAGCTCAAATGTCACCTCCTTCCCCAGGTGGTTAATGCTTCTTCCCTGCTCTAGTGAATACTAGTGCCAGACCCTGAGCATACAAAGCAAAGAACAAATCAGTTCTTATCCACAAGGATAAGGTTCTGTTCAACCGATGACTAGTAGGGTTTCCATTGCAGGTGATGTGGTTATATTTTACCTACAAGATTCAGACTTAGAAATGTGGTCCTATTGCCAGCTCATTATCTGGCCCAAACCCCTGAAGAATTGTGGCTGTAACAGCTCCTAGAGGTGTTATCCTGGGTCAGTCATTGAACCACAGTGGGTCAGTTTCTGTATCTGTGACATCAGAATAGAGTCATCTGCCAAGCAAATTTCACAGCTTTCATATGAAATGACTGAGTGGAATATCCCTAGTCTAACTGTGTGGTCTTGGGCAAGTCACTTTACCCTGTTTGCCTCATTTCTTTATTTGTAAATAAACTGGAGAAGGAAGTGGTAAACTATTGCAGTATTTTTGCCAAGAAAATCCCAAATAAAGTCACAAAGGTGAAGATATCACTGAATAACATCATCAATGACAAAAATAACAGTTAGAAAAATGAGGCTTGTGAAAGGTTAAAGGATTTGTCCAACTAATCAATAAGGTCCATAAAGCACTTTGGAAGGCAGCTAATATGCTGTATCTCTTCTTGCTCTTCCCAATGACCTTGAGTTAGTTGCTGTTATTATCCCCATTTTACACATTAAGATGCTTAGTCTGACTTCCCCCAAATAGCTGGTGTCTGAAGCAGAATTTGTTTTTCCCTGAGGCAATTGGGGTTAAGTGACTTGCCCAGAGTCACACAGCTAGGAAGCATTAAGGTCCCGTGCTCTATCCACTGTGCTATCTAATTATCCCCATGAAGCAGAACCTGAACCCAAATCCCTCCAAATTCAATACAATATTTCCTACAGCCCTTAGCTGCCTCTTTATCCCTGCTGAACACCAGGTGCTGTGGATGTGAACACAAAGAATGAGCAATTTCAGGAGGCTTCCGTCTTAGCCAGGTCACACAGACTGTAGGTAGCGGAGCCAGGATTCTGGAGCCAAGTTCGGGGTTCTCACTGGGAGGAGGTTGCTTTGTAAGCCCTGTGCTACTCTGGATGTGAGCTGCTGCTTCTGGTTCATTATCATCATCATCATCATCATCATCATCATCATCATCACCATCATCATTATTATTATAACAAAAGGCCTATTAATGGAAGGGAGAGAGTAGGCCGAAGCACTAATTCTAAGCGCAGAGATATTTGGGGGTTCTGAGAATGGTTACAAGGAATCCAAGCTTACTTTCCGAAGCACTAGCAATCAAAGATGTCCGGGTAACCAGAAGGCCACGGGGCATCCTCTCGGCCCGCTTCTGGGTGGCTGATGAGGATGAAACCGAGCACTGCCTGTTCGGTCCTGCACGGGAGCCGGGCACGCGGCCCGCCCCCGGATGCGGGTGGGGTCTGGGCCCGCGAGAAGCTGGGCTTCGGGGCATTTCTCGCCCTGCAGCCTTAGCTCTAAAAAAGGCCTCCCGAAACCCGGCCTCTCCTGAGGCACACATGTGGCTCCCTCTTAGGGACCCATCTCTATTCCGCGCACACAAAGCCTGCATTTGGATCGCGCCCGGGAGGGGAAGCGGGGATGGTAATTACCGTGTCCCTTCCCCAGTCCCTTCTTCGCATCTGCGGATCACCCGGTCCCCTGCCAAAAAAAGCCCCAGCCCCTCTCCCCGAGGCGGGAAGCGGCTCCGGATGGCGGATTAATCCCATCCATCCGAGCCCTGCGACATCCCAATCCTTTAAGGCCTCCTTTACCTCCCCACCGGGGAGAGTTCGCAGACTCGAGGATCCCTCGGACGGCTCCCCGGAAGAAATATGGCCCTCGGCCGGCTCCCGCGCTTCTGCCTGCCCCGGAGGGGGGAGAAGCTCCGTTTCCTCCATGAGAGAGTGCGCGCGCGCTCGCCTTGCCGGGAAATTGCAGGGCTGCAGCACCTCAGCCAGCGGCAGTCGCCTGTCGCTCCAGACAGATGAGCCCTTCTCCTGGCCCGGACAGCCAGATTTATAAGGCCCTGAATTGCCTGGCCATTACAAGTGGGTCTGGAGCACACTGCAAATAAAACACGCTTTTTAGGGCTGGGGCGTTTGGCCGTTATTATTATAAATAATCATTCCCCGGCAATAATTACAGGCTCACAGACGGGAGGCTGTCCTCTCCTGCCACGGCCAACTAACCATGGCAGCTAGGAGCCTGGCCCCCTCCCCTTTTCCTCTCTTCTGCCGTTAGCTCTGCCATCCTTTCTGAGCAGGGAAAGCTGCAGGAGACGCCTCTCCTCCACCTCCCCACCACCCGCTCTCCCACCGTCACCCCAACCCAACCTTACACAGGGCTGTGGGCACAGGGAAAGAGCCAGACCAAGAGGTAAGGGAGGTCGGGCCTGACAGGGACCAACGATGAGAATGGCCAAACTGGAAAGGCCTTGGGAACACGGGATGTCAGAGCTAGGAGGTTCTTAGAACAAAAAATATCAGGGCCAGGAGTGCCCTTAGAACATAGAATATCAGAGCCGGGAGATTCTTAGAACTTAAAATATCAGAGCTGGGAGATTCTTAGAACATAGAATATCAGGGCCAGGAGGGCTCTTAGAACTTAGAATATCAGAGCCGGGAGATTCTTAGAACATAGAATATCAGGGCCAGGAGGGCTCTTAGAACTTAGAATATCAGAGCCGGGAGATTCTTAGAACATAGAATATCAGGGCCAGGAGGGCTTTTAGAACATAGAATATCAGAGCCGGGCGATTCTTAGAACATAGAATATCAGGGCCAGGAGGGCTTTTAGAACATAGAATATCAGAGCCGGGAGATTCTTAGAACATAGAATATCAGGGCCAGGAGGGCTCTTAGAACATAGAATATCAGAGCCGGGAGATTCTTAGAACATAGAATATCAGGGCCAGGAGGGCTTTTAGAACATAGAATATCAGAGCCGGAGATTTTAGAACATAGAATATCAGGCCAGGAGGGCTCTTAGAACATAGAATATCAGAGCCGGGCGATTCTTAGAACATAGAATATCAGGGCCAGGAGGGCTTTTAGAACATAGAATATCAGAGCTGGGAGATTTTAGAATATAGAATATTAGGGCAGGAGGGTTCTTAGAACATAGAATATCAGAGCCAAGTATTTTAGAACATAGAATATCAGGGCTAGGAGGGTTTTAGAATATAGAATATCAGAGCTGGAGATTCTTAGAACATAGAATATCAGGGCCAGGAGGGCTCTTAGAACATAGAATATCAGAGCTGGAGATTTTAGAATATAGAATATTCAGTGCCAGGAGGGCTTCTTAGAACTTAGAATATCAGAGCGGAGATTCTTAGAACATAGAATATAGGCTAGGAGGGTCTTAGAACTTAGAATATTAGAGCTGGAGATTCTTAGAATATAGAATATAGCTTAGGAGGGCTTTTTAGAATATAGAATATCAGAGCGAGATTTTAGAAATAGAATATCAGGGCTAGGAGGGATTTAGAACATAGAATATCATGAGCCAGCATTTTTAGAATATAGAATATCAGGGGCTAGGAGGGCTTTTAGAATATAGAATATCAGAGCTGGAGATTGCTATTCTTAGAACATAGAATATCAGGGCCAGGAGGGATTTTAGAACATAGAATATCAGAGCCGGGAGATTCTTAGAACATAGAATATCAGGGCCAGGAGGGCTTTTAGAACATAGAATATCAGAGCCGGGAGATTCTTAGAACATAGAATATCAGGGCCAGGAGGGCTCTTAGAACATAGAATATCAGAGCCGGGAGATTCTTAGAACATAGAATATCAGGGCCAGGAGGGCTCTTAGAACATAGAATATCAGAGCCGGGAGATTCTTAGAACATAGAATATCAGGGCCAGGAGGGCTTTTAGAACATAGAATATCAGAGCCGGAGATTTTAGAACATAGAATATCAGGGCCAGGAGGGCTTTTAGAACATAGAATATCAGAGCCGGGCGATTCTTAGAACATAGAATATCAGGGCCAGGAGGGCTTTTAGAACATAGAATATCAGAGCTGGGAGATTCTTAGAACACAGAATGTCAGAGGCATAAAATGTCAGAACTAGAAATACCCTTAGAATACAGAATGTCAGAGTGGAGAGGAACCTTACAGCATAGAATGTCAAAATTAGAAAGACACTTACCTTAGAATATAGTATGTCAGAGCTGGGGGAGGGGACTTAGAACACAGAATATCAGAGCTGGAACTACCCTTAAAATATCTTAGAACATAGAATGTCAGAGCTGGGAGGGAACTTAGAACAGACTGTCAGAACCTTCCATCTTGGTTATAGTTGAAAGAGACCTTGAAATATAGAAAATCAGAGCGGGGACCTGAGAACATAGAATATCAGAACTAAATAGACTCTTAGAACAGAGAATGTCAGGTTTGGGAGGGGGACTTTTGAACAGAGAATGTGAGACCTGGAACAGCCCTTAGAACATAAAATGCTAGATCTGAGAGAGTCCTTAGAAAGTGGAATGTCAGAGCTGGGAAGACCCTTAGAATGTGGAATGTCAGACCTAGAAGGTCCCTTAGAACATGCAATGTCAGAGCTGGGAAGGACCTTAAGGAATCCTGGAAGGCTCAGAAAGCAGTAAGTCCAAGCTCAATATTCTGCAGATAAGTAACGTACAACGGGATGCTGATCCAATGCTCTCATTTTATGAATGAGAAAAGTGTGACTCAGGGAAAAGGAGGTGATTTGCCCAAAGTGACATCAACAAGTTAATGACAGAGTCAGCAATGAAGTAATAAAAATAACGCTTGCTTAGATTATGCAGTTGGCAAAGGCAGGTATAGAGCTATTCTCAGAATTTTTCAAGGCATCATCTGCAGCTGATAAGGGAGGTAAGTAAGCTCAAGGAGGAAGTTAAATGACTTATCTAAGGTCTTAAAGCCAGTTTTGCCACTGACTCGCTTTATAGACTTAAGCAAATCCTTTCCCTTTCTTCCCCCATCGGGCTTGACCAGAGCTTCTTAAGCCACCAAAGAGCCTATGTATGGCTAGATTTCAGGGGATCGTGAACATGGATGTGGATGAAGCCAACATCCTGATTTTCAGTAGCATCTTCCATTAAACACAGGTAACAAACCACAACAGCATTGGGCTGTATAATTCTATTGGAGAGCTCCAGACACAAAATGCTTAAGAACCCCTGGACTAGAGGCTCTCTGAGGATCTTTCTGGTTCTGTGTCCTTCGGCCCCTTCTGGGGCTAATGTTCTGAGACTCTCTCTGGGCCCAGGGTAGAGCTGGTCTGTAGCCCTTAGGATGGGGACAAAGCCGCCAATTTTTTTTCTTCAAAGAAAGGAAGGGGCCAGAGAGAAGCAACCTATTAGGCCTGTTAATGCTTTACTGATGACTTGTTCCTCCCAGGGGAAGACGGCTCTTGTCCAGCTCTCCAAAGCTGATTAAAGATTAAGCAATACCCTTGTCTACACTTGGCACTTCCCTACAAATTTTCCCTGTCTGCTCTTTCACAAAATGAAGGGGATGGGGGGAGGAAGGGGGAAGGATAGGCCAAAGAAGGGGATGGAAGGGTCTATTTATCGGGATCTGTTCTGGAAACTGCCTAAAAGAAAGGAGGTCAGGAATGGCAGGCAGGGAGAGGTCAATTAATTCAGCTGGAAATGTTATTACAAGTCAAAATTTATTGTCACCCGGCCACATTAGCACTGGCAAGGAGGACATTAGGTTGCCCCCCTACTGAATAAGCAGATAAATTAGAGGCATCTGGAGAGCAGAATGAAGGGAGAGATTATACTGAAATTTAGCCGCCAAGGTCTAAGCCACGAATCCATCAGTACCACCAGTTACGTCCAATAAATTAGTCGAGATAAGGATTGAAGGATGGTGTATTAAAGGTAACATTCATTTCTGAACTGGCACCAGGACCTCAAGGTTCCTGCCCTCCCTGGATGCTTTTGCAGGCAGCTCCCAAGCAGCAGCAGGAGGGAGAGAGGGAGGCCCAGAGGAGGGAGGCTCAGGGGAGGAGGGAGGCCCAGAGGAGGCCGGCTGCTTGCCTGCTCACCCAAGTTTTCCCCATGGCTGGGTTAAGCCGTTAGCAGAAAGCACTTACGTTTAATTGTGGGAAATGCTGCAGAGAGAGAAATGAAATGTGACTCCCCAACGCAAGCCTTGCAACCCCCTCTGGCGGTCCCCATCCTGGGATCCCCCTCCCCTCCGGATGGAGCTGGAGCTCCATTTGCAATAGCTCCAGCTGTTCTCATCGGGAGCTCCCTTGAACAACAGCTGCCAGATACGGTGGGAATGAGGTGGCTCGGGGGTGGGGGCCATGGCACAGAGGTGGGTGGGAAGGAAGCTGTGATGCGGGAGCTGATGATCATGGACAGAAGAGAACCAGCTTCTTGGATCCTGGCCTGAGGTGGGGACCGGGGGGGGGAATTTCTGGGGTTTCTGGAGTGCTAGATCGGGGACTGAGCAGGGAGTTTGAGGGGTTCTGTACCACCACCCCCAGAAGCCAACCCTGGAAAAGCCACAAAACAGATCTCGGAGAGGACTGTTTCTGGTTCCAGAATACTCTAGGGCAGGAGTTTGTAACCTGGAGGTCACGGACCCCAGAGAGGCCCATGGAAACATTTCAGGGGGTCCATGAACTTGGAGGAAAAAATAGTGACATCTTTATTTTCACTAACTTCTAACTAAATTTGAGCATTTCCTTCAATTATTTAAAATCACGACTCTGAGAAGGAACCTCATAGGTTTCCCTAGACTGTTGCCAAAAGAATCCATGGCCCCACCCCACAAGAAAGATTAAGAATTAATTCCAGGTCTAGAGGAAAGATCATCAGATCTCGCTTCAAATACCTAAATTGGAACACCAACTCTGGTGGGGTGAATCTAAGGCAAGCCCCTTAACTCTCCAGACCTGTAAAATTGTGGGAGGAGTTAGACTATGACTTCTAAATTGCCCATGAAGGGATCATTTTTAATAGATTCTGAAACAGGATGGTCTAAGCATGAACTGGAAGCTTTATGGTGGGGGGGGGGGTTCTTGATAACTGAATCTGAATCACCAAACCATAGCCTATCTGCTCAATTGCCTGTTCCTATTTCTGTACTGAACAATTATCTCAGTCTCTCTTTCCCTCTCCTTTCCTTTCTCACTCTCATTCTCTCTCTGTTTCCCATTTTCCCCTATCTCCCATTCTGTCTTTCCATCTCAGTCTCTCTAACTTTCTCTCTGGCCCTCCCCTCCTCTTCTTTCTCTCCTCCCTTCTTCTTTTCCTCCTTTTTTTTCTTTTTCTTTTCTGCTTCATTTCCTATCCTTCCTTCATGTTTCTTTCTCTCCTTCCCTCTTTCCCTCTATCATTCTCTTCCCCTCTCCTGCTCTCTCTCCCTCCCTGGAAACCTTTCTGAGCAAAGCAACTGGACTAGTTAATGTGTCTATGAAAACAGCTAAGGAAACTGTATAGACGGCCTCTCTATGATAGCCTATTGCCTGTTTCAGATCTCCCTTACCTTGAGCACCATTAAGGTGCATTTGCTCTGATTACCCCAACCTGCTAACTTGTGTTCATTCATGAAGTCTAGCACTGTGCCTCGCCATAATTATGACCATTTATTCTTTTTATTAAGAAATCTTTTTATTTTAAAAACATATGCATAGATAATTTTCAACATTCACTTGCAAAACCTTGTATTTCAAATTTTTTTCTCATTCCTTCCTCCCCACCCCTTTCCCTAGATGGCAAGTAATCCAATATATGATAAACATGTGCAATTCTTCTATACACATTTCCACAATTAACCTGCTGCATAAGAAAAATCATATCAAAAAGGAAAAAAAAATGCAAGCAAACAACAACAAAACCCTGAAAATACTATGTTGTGATCTACACCCAGTCCCCACAATCCTCTCTCTGGCTACTTTCCAGTTTACACTGGAAAGTAATTATGCCTTCCTTCCATTTCACAGATGAGGAAATTGAGGTTTAGAAAGGTAAAGGTAATTGAATTTGGTCATAGAGCTACTGAATTAGAAGATTAAGTGAAATGGTCTTTCTATTCCCAGGACTGAGGTACAGTATGTAGAGCCTCAGATCTAGAGTCAAGAAGACTCATCTTCCTGAGTTCAAATCTGACCTCCAACACTTATAGCTGTGTGACTACAGGCAGGTTATTTAACCCCGTTTACCTCAGTTTCCTCATCTGTAAGATGAGCTGAGAAAGAAATGGCCAATACTCCAATATCTCTGCCAAGAAAACCCCAAAGAGTTTAAAGGACAAAAATTTCCACAATCACCTGAAATTTCCCTGGTAGTTTTTCCAATGCAGCGCTTCTATCCCAAACATCATGATCTTTTTTTTTTTTTTTTTTTTTCCCTCTTCTTTTTCATGATAATAAATGTGCCTTGTCTAACATCTAACATCACTTTAAGGTCCCTTTCAGATGTGCCATTCTGTGATTCTCCTTTTTTTGTTGGTGTAGTAAACAAATAATAAACTCTAATGGCTTCCTATTAGCTCTAGAATCTAGTACAAACCCCTTTTGTTTGGCATTTAAAGCCCCATCTTCAACTTATCTTTCCCAGCTTATTACTCAGGGTGTCCCAAAAGTCCCTGTGCTGTTTGAGGTTCTGATAGCACTGAACAATAGCCCTGCCATCCCTCCCATCCTCAGCATATACAGGGATTGTTTTTAATTTCCCCCCCCCCACCACTAGTTTGCCATTTCCCAGAATTCTTTACTTCTTTCAAAACTGAAAGAAAAAAATTTCAACAACAGGTATGGTGACCATAGGCAAATCACTTCACTTTTTTCTCAGTTTCCCTTTCTGTAAAATAGGGAAGCTGTAAAATAGGGGTGGCTGTAAAGTCAAATGTGCTTCATAACCTTTAAAGCATTAATTAATTAATAACTTCATTTATTAATGATAGCTAGAGTTTAACTTGACACTGTTTCCTAGCTGATTCTCACAGCTGCCCCCGAGACAGGTGTTATTGTTATTCCCATTTTACAGATGAGGAAACTGAGGCAGCCGCAGTGACTTGCCCAGGGGGTCATTGTCGAAGGTAGAAGCTTAAATCACTTCTTTCCCACTTCATGTCTGGGACTCTAGCCATTGATCCATCTAGCTGCTATTGGAACTGGCTCCTGCCTTGGGCATTTAACATTGACCCTGGACAAATTAACTAATCCGAGTCTTAGTTTTCTCAACTGGAAAATGGCAATAATGCTAGCACCCAGTTTCCAGGGTTGCTAGGAAGATGGTAGGAGATAACTCCTGTAAAGTACTTGGACCCTTCCAGAGACACATAGACGCTAGCCTGGCTCCTTGCTATGATTGTTCTACAGGATGCCTTCTTGCCTCCCGGGTCCCAGAAGGAGGGGCTCAGATTCTGCGTCCTTTATCCTGTGCTGTTGGCAGCAGGGAGGCCATGGCAGCCCCTCCCCCTTGGAGCACTAAAGCTTCCCTGGGCTTGTGTGTTTGCCAGATGGCTCCTCGATGTGTGTCGGGAGAGAATAGCTATTAAAAATTCACTGGGTTTAATTTTTAAAATATTTTTTTTAAAGGTTTCAGAAGGCATTTGCCTATCTCTTAAAGAACCTAGCAAAGACACGATTTTAATTGGCCCTAATTAGGAGAAACATTGTCTGGATCAGTAGGTCTCCTTCGTCCTTGGAGATGGGAGAGAGGGCGGCACAGGCGGGGGGCCTGAGGCTGCCGGGACCTGCGTACTCAACTGCCTCCCCGTGCCCAAGAAAGAGCCCACCGAGGCTGGCCCCTAATCGGGTCTGGCTCCCCTCCCACCCCCAACAAGTCCCCAGAGAAATCACCAATCATCCCCAGCGATTCAGGACAATTGCTTTGCTTCTCACAGGGGAAGCATCTGTGTCAGACTCAGGTCACCGAGACCCCAACAGGAAGCTGGGGCACAGAATCCTAGGAACTGAAAACCAGCAAAGGTCCTTCATTGTGCAGGAGCCAGGGAAGAAATCTCTGCTCTGCCAGGCCTCTCTGCTTCAGCCCTAAGAGTAAATAAAGGCCCATTCAATGTCCTGGGACCCCCCCCCACCCCCAGCTCTCTTCTAAGGGTCCTCCCAGCCCTGCCATTTTGTGCCCTGGGATCCCCCCGCAGCTCTGTTCTAAGGGTCCTCCCAGCCCTGCCATTGTGTGTCCTGGGATCCCCCCCCAGCTCTGTTCTAAGAGTCCTCCCAGCCCTGCCATTTTGTGTCCTGGGATCCCCCCGCAGCTCTGTTCTAAGGGTCCTCCCAGCCCTGCCATTGTGTGTCCTGGGATCCCCCCCCAGCTCTGTTCTAAGAGTCCTCCCAGACCTGCCATTGTGTATCCTGGGATCCTTCCCAGCTCGGTTCTAAGGTCCCTTCCTTCTAGCTCTGCCATCCAGTGTTCTAAGGGTCCTCTCACCTCTGATATTCTAGATTCTAGATTCACCCCCAGATCTGCCATTATGTGTTCTGGGATCCCCCCAACTGTTCTAAGATCCTTTCCTTCTAGCTCTGCCATCCAGTGTTCTAAGGGTCCTCTTACCTCTGACAGTCTATATTCTAAGTCTCCTTTCAGCTCTGATATTCTATATTCTAGAGTCCCTCCCAGCCCTGCCATTGTGTGTCCTGGGATCTCTCCTACCTCTGTTTTATGGTCCCTTCCTTCTAGCTCTGCTATCAGTGTTCTAAAGGTCCTTTCACTTCTGACATTCTAGATTCTAGATTCCCCCCAGATCTACCATTATGTATTCTGGGATCCCTCTCAGCCCTGTTCTAAGATCCTTTCCTTCTAGTTCTGTCATCCTGTGTTCTAAGAGTCCTCTTACCTCTGACATTCTATATTCTAAATGTCCTTTCAGCTCTGATATTCTATATTCTAGAGGTCTCCCCCCAGATCTGCCATTATGTGTTCTGGGATCCCTCTCAGCTCTATTCTAAGGTGTCTCTCTCTCTCTCTCTCTCTCTCTCTCTCTCTCTCTCTCTCTCTCTCCTAGCTCTAACAATCTCTATTGCAGTGTCCCTCCTAGTGCTGTTCTAAGACCCCTTCCTTCTAGCTCTGCCATCCTGTGTTCTAAGGGTCCTCTCACCTTTGACATTCTATATTCTAAATGTCCTTTCAGCTCTGATATTCTACATTCTAGAGTCCCTCCCAGCTCTGCCATTGTGTGTCCTGGGATCCCTTCCAGCTCTGTTCTAAGGTTCTTCTCTCCCAGCTCTAAAATCTCTATTCTAGAGTATCTCTCAGCTCTGTTCTAAGGCCCCTTCCTTTTAGCTCTGCCATTCTGTGTTCCAAGACTTAACAGACCAGCTGAAGATCTCTCTATTCAAAGATCCTGGACAGTCAAAGACTTCCACACGGCTGAGTCGGCTTGTCAACTTTGCAAGGGCTAATTATGGAAAGACAAAATATCAAAGCTGGGGAGTGGTCCTTAGAAATCATGCAATCTCTCTCCCACCTCCTTCTCCTTTATGGGTGAAGAAACTCAATCCTGTTGCGGCCATGTGATTTGACCTATCATGTCCTAAAGAGCAAAAATACAAACCTAGACCCCGCCTCCCTCTTCACATATACCTGTAGAGTTCTTTTCACCACACTACTTAGTTGCCTAGTAGAATGGAAGTGCCCTGAGGCTAGGCACTGGGATGTTAAAAAATAATCTTTGTACCCCTTGTATGCTGGACCCTGTAAAGTTTAATAACCACTAGGTGTGTCAATTGATGAAAAAAATTTGCTCGGTCCTTTGAGCTGTTTTAAAATTCTGGTCCTTCTTGCTTAAATTTTATTTTGTTGAATAAATTAAATAAATGAATAATGCTGAAGTCTACTTTATCCATTCTTGATAGATCCCAGATCAGTGAAACCAATCTATAGATCTTCTCCAATCTCATTTTACAGGACAACAAATGCAGCCCACTAGGGAGGGAGGAGGTGGGGGAAACACAGGATAATTCACGTTTATAGGCCTTAAAGGCAAACTAGAAGCAGTAATTTAATTCTTGAGAAGGATGACACAGCCAAGTGAGAAAAAAAGAATCGGACAAGTATGGCCCCAGAAGGACCAACTGTTTTCTCAAAGGTCAGCTCTATCAGCTCCCCGTCTGCCCTTGTGAACATAGATTGAGTGGGAAGATATTGGATTTAATAGGGGAAGTTAGAAGGGGTGGGCAAGATACCCAGGCTCACTAGAGTGATCTCGGCTCAGTCTCGCTCAACTGAGCTTCCTAAGGACCCTTTCCACCCACCCCTCTGCATTGCCCTCCCTGCCACATTCCAGCTCTGACATCCTGGGAGCATCTCTCTGGGAAACAATGCTCTGCATTGTTACTGAGATCCTGGGGGATTCGGAGCTAGAGAGGAAGGATGCGCAAGGGAGAAAAGGAAATTACAGCATCTTGTGTCTGTAATGAAGAAAAGTAACATCCCCCATGGATATTTTGTTATAAATGACAAAAAAAATACCCAGGTGGTCCCCAAGAGGTTTTTAGAACTGCATGATTTCAGGGAGTCTGCCTGGTGCTCAATCTTGCCTGACAGAAAGCTTTAACCCTCCCCCACCCCCTACCTTATCTACCCCCCTTTTATGACATAGAGAATAGGATTTGGAGCTGGAAGGGGCCAGGTTGGCCCCTGGATTTTACAGGTAAGGAAACCGGAGTCAAAGAAAAGCACTAACTTATATGAATAATAAGTGGGAGAATCATGATTCAAATCTAAATTTTTCTGCCGCCCAATCCAGGGTTTCCCATCTCATTTTTGTGGTTGTTTCTGTTCTGCTGTTGTTCTTTGTTTTTATATCATAGCTGTTTCCCCTTTAACTATTCCCCCACCACTGAACTCTTTGTTGAAGCAACCCCCCCAAAACCCCTCAACAACACCCCCAACATTTTAGCCAAGCCATTCACATAGTTATCACATTATCATGTCTGATATCCTGTACCCAATTCCACATCCACAGTCCCCTGCTGAGAGAAGGGTCCTGTTGCCTTCTTCAAGGGGCGCTATGGTAAAAGCTGATCCCCCCTCCCCCATGTCATGTCTTCTCTTTGAGAATGGAAAGGATGTATTTTGCTTGTTTATGCATATTTTCTCCCTTCCCTCCCTCCCCCCATTCAGGAGTGGAGGGTAGGGAGGAAGGAAGGAAAAATCGATTTTGTTCATTGAAAAAAAATTGAATTGGCAAAGATGTTTGCAATTTCTTACCCTTCTCTCTGTCTACAATTTTCTCCCCTTGCCCTTTTTGCTTTTGTAAATTTCAGACCTGAATGTAGGAAAAGAATTCTTTGAAAATACCTCCATTTTTCCTTTAGTCTCCTAAGATCGCTTTTATCAAATAGACTTTTTTTGAAAGGAACTTTATCTCTAATTCAAGTTTTTTCTTATTTTCTAGAAGGGAAAATTTAGGCCACAGGGGGAAGTGATTTGCCCAAAGTCATAAAGCTAATCAGTAGCAGAGACAGATTATAACCCAGGGCTGACTCCCAAACAAGGGCTCTTTCCACTACATCAAAGTCTGACATCCCTTCTTTTTCCAGTTCTGTCTTTGTGCTGGTGGGTTTCTTACAAGCTAACTCAAGTCATCATCAGCTTGAACTATCTGGAAACTCATGGTCACAGGAATATAAGCTTTTTTTTTTAAATACACACTTTATTAGTCATTTTGGGAGAGGGGAGGAAAAAAAGCAAAAGGGAAAAATCATGGGAGAGGAAAAAAAAAACAGAAAGAAAGAAATGATCATAGCATGTGTTGATTTATATTCAGTCTCCTTAGTTCTTTTTTCTGGATGTAGATGGTGTTTTCTATCCAAAATTTATTGGAATTGCCTTGGATCACTGAATCACTGAGAAGAATCAAGTCTCCCATTGTTGATCATCGCACAATGTTGCTGTTACTGTGTACAATGTATTCCTGGTTCTGCTTGTTTGGTTCAGCATCAGTTCATGTAAATCTTTCCAGGTCTTGGATTATAAGGCTAGAATAAGACTTTTATAAACTCATTCTATACATAAAGAAATTGAGGCTCAATATTGTAATAAGGTTGGCCCCAAATCCTACTTTTTCTCACTTTTTTGTCACTTTGCATTGAGTGACAAAACTAGCATTAGCATGCCAGGTCAGATACTTATATATCCAAATAGATCTGTGATATAATTGATGAGGGGGTTCAACAATTTGGCTTTCCTCTCTTCCAACTAACTATTGTTCATATTCTGAATATCGCCAAAGGGAGTCTATCCAATATATTGGGAGTCTTTCTTGATTTCCTTTACATCCTGGAGAAGTACATGAACTATCCACTAGTTAGTTATTAATTTTTCTTGCTATATAATCAACTCATTTATTTGCTTGCACATTTCTTCAATGATAGTCTTTATATTATTTCTCCTCCTGGTTCTATCTATGCATACCTTCTATTATGTGCTTTTCTATTGTCCCCAAGGAATACTCATTTCTTCTCTTTTTTTAAAAAATATATTTTATTGGTGTATTTTGTTTTCACATCACCTAACTTTCCCTTTGATTCTTCCCTCTCTTTCCTCCAAGAAAGCTATTTCTTATTATAAAAAAATCCCTTAAAGAGAAAAAAACCAATCAACACTGTGCAATTTTCTATGGATTCTTATCTCTCTAAAGGAGCTTGAGGAGTTGTTGTTGTTGTTTTTAAAATATACTTCCTCTTTTTATTCTTTATATTTTAACAACTTTTGTTTTCAATTATTTTATTGTCCTTTCTATTTACCTTGTTGTGGTCACTGTGTTCTGTATTTCTGATTCTGTTTACTTCACTTTGTATCAGTTCAATGATGAATTCTTCATGTTACTCTTTCCTTACACCAGAGTAATGTTTCATCAATTCATGTATCACTTATATTTAGCCATCCCCCATCAATGTTGCAGTTCTTTGCCATCATAAAATGTTCTGCCACAAATAATTTGTGCTACTCATTTTCAATTTTTTAGAGACTATCCTATATCTTATATTCGCACAGTATGAGAAGAATATTGACCAAAAAAAGTGGGCCTTTGTTTCAGGGAGAAGCAATGTCTTTATATAGACACTGCAGTTTACTAAAGCCTATTTTCTTCCTCCTGTTCAATTCTGGGTCCTTGTTGTTTGTCCTTCATTCTCTAAGAGGACCAGGACATCAGTGGGGTAATGCCATGGCATGAAAGTGAATTGGATTTGAAGGAGGGAGGGCAAGGTCACCTGTCTCCCTTTCCCTTTCAGAGCCATCTGGGTCCAGTGGCCAGATATATCTAAAGATCAAGACAACTGGACAGGGCCCTGGATGACCCTATTTGATGGACAATGTTCATCTCAGTTAAAAAGATTGTTTTTTTAATTGAAAAAAAGTCAAAAAAGTGTTTTTTTCCCCCTTTCCTGAGGCTTTTTACTAAGAATTAAAGCTTTTTGGATTTCAAAATGCTTTCTTTCTGTCAAGTCCACAGAGGTAGAAATTATAAGTACTCTTATCCTATGTTAAAGATAAAAACAAAGGCTCATAAAAAGAAATACAAGCAAATCTGGAAGGTTCTTTATGAAATAATGCAAAGTAGAAAAAAGTAGAACCAGTAAAATAAGGCATACACTAACTAGTGCTATATAGGAGGAAAAGTGAATGAGAATTAAGACTTGTATATCATATATACACATATGCAATATACAAATATACACCCATATACACACATATAGATGCACATGTAATGATATATACATATTATATATATATATATATATATACATACATACACACATATGCCTAAAGAAGATTCAGGAAGTGACTAAATAATTATGATGAAATTAACCCATTTAAAGGTAAGCAGTTACTAGGTTGGATTGATGTTCAGCATTAAGTTTTCAATAAGACATCTGATTTTTAAAAAGAAACGGAATCTTAGAGAGGATGAGGGATTTGTCCAAATTCAGAGAGGTTTGGAAGAAAGCCAGAGTTTGAACTCATGGTTTCCTGAGTCCAGACCCACTACATTACAAGAAACACAGTATATATAATTTTACAGAGCCCGCGTTCAGTATCTATGAAAGGCAAAGGGCAGAGCCTTGATTCTGGGACAACTCAACTGTCAAACCTGCTATTTACAGAATTCTTTGAAAACCCGGTGACCCCAGGAGATACTGGCTGAACTGGGGGGAGTCATCCAGAGGAACTCCTTGGAGACCACTGGAGGCAGGAAACCAGACCTGATGGTGCATTCATTTGCATATTATTTTCCAGGCTGTTCTGCTGGAATAGTTGAGAATCAGTAGTCTAAAAGCCCCAAGGACCACAGGGGAAGGGGAGAAAAAAAAAACCCTAGAACAAAACAAAAACCAGTTTCAAAGCAGGGTAACCTCCCTACCATATGCTCCATGCCCACATTGATCTCTTCTTCTTCTGAATTCCTATACACTCACTTATTGGCTCCTCCTTGTCTTAGTAATGTGATGGAGGAGAAATGACATTTTCATTCATTTATTCAGTAAGCAATTATTAAGCACCAGTCTATATGTCAGGCACTTGTGCTAAGCAGAAGGGGAACAAAAAGAGGCAGATGGTTCTACCCTCACAGAGCTTACAATATGGAGATATGCAAACAAATGTATACAAAAGAAGCTATGTACAGGATAAATGGGAAATAATTAAAAGAAGAAAAGCACTGGAATTAAGAAGGGTTAAGAAAGGCTTGGGATGGTCAGGTTGCACAATGGATAGCGCACCAACCACAGAGACACGATGACTTATTTTCCTGAGTTTAAATCTGTCTGGAAACATTGATTAGCCAGGTTAGTTAGGTAACACAGTGGATAGAGCATCAGCCCTGAGGACCTGAGTTCAAATCTGATCTCAGACACTTAACACTTCCTAGCTATGTGACCTTGGGCAAGTCACTTAACCCCAATTGCCTCAGCAAAAACAAACAAACAAACAAAACCCATTGATTAGCCCTGTGATTATGGTAAACTTATTTTTTCCTTTTTGCCTCAGTTTCCTCTTCTGTAAAATGAGCAAGAGAAGGAAACGACAAATCACTCCATTATCTTTGCCAAGAAAACCCCAAATGAGGTCACAAAGAGCTGAACATGACTGAGCAACAAAGAAAAGACTTCCTATAGATGGTGGGATTTTAGTTGAAATCTAAAGGAAGCTCCTAATCGAATCCAAAAAGCACTGATTAAACTCCTACAACGTGCTAAACACTTATATGAAACGCAGGGCAAACAGTCCCTTCCTACAAGGAACTCACACTCTCCAGGCGGGGAGGGAATAACAGGGACACAGGATTAAATATACAATTATCTGAAGAGGAAAAACAAACCATTAAATCCCTATTAGATTGCAAGGGAGAGTGCAAATGGCTTTTGGGTTTGATGTCCAAGAACCCAAGTTTAATTCTGCCTTTGACTTTCTGTGTGTCCTCAGTGTCCTGGATTATAAAATGAGGAGATTGTGGGCTTGTTGAGAGTAGGAACTGGTTTTTGCCTTTCTCAAAATCACAGCACTTAATACAGCTTATGGTACATAGTAGGTACTTAATACATGCTTATTTTAGACTAACTGGACTAAAAAAAAAAAAACCACCTCTTAGGTCTCTTCAGGATTCTATAAAAGCTCCCTGAGACCAGGGACAATTTTTTTGCTTTTCTCAGTGTTATAGTACTTAGTGTATAGGGCACACAATAGGTGCCTAATACATGTTTATTTTAGACTAATTGGACCAAAAGCTCTCTGAAGTTTCTAATTGTAGGTCTGTGATCCCAGGAAAGCTCCCTGAAAGCAGGTGCCCTTCTTTCATCTTTGTATAGCAAAAATGGTGTTTTGCCCACAGTAGGTGCTTAACAGATGTTTGTTGAATTAATATACCTCGACCAACTGCCTTACTACCTGTTTGACTTTTTCTGGGTTTTAGTTTCTACAACTTGAATACGAGGGGATTGGATTGTGCGATTTCTAAACCCTCTCCTCTTTTTGTCTGGTATGCCTTAATTTCCCCAAATAGACACAGAACTCTGAAGTCAGGAACACTGAATTATACTTCCCATATCTCACGAATAACAACATTTCCATGGTCCATTCAAAGTTTACAAACATTTTTATCCCAACATCCCAAAGGAATCAAGGATACAGAGGCTTCTTCTTGCCTCCAGGGTCCAATATAAATGCCGTTTGGCTTTCTTAAGCTGACCCCCTCCTCCCTTTCCAGTCTTCTCACACTTCATTGACCCTAGCCTCCTGGTTGTTCTATGTCTCATCTCTGGGCTATACCCCAAGTCTGCAATGGTATCCTTCCACCTCTCCTGGATTCCCTGACTTTAAGCATTCCATCTTCTACCAGAAACCTTTCCCAGTCCCTCTCAAATTTTGTGCCTTCCCTCTCTTAATTATTTCCTATTTCTCCAGTATATAGCTTGCTTTCGGTATATTTGCTTGCATGTCGCCTCCCCCCTTAGATTATTAGCTCCTTGAGCACAAGGATTGTCTTTTGCCTCTCTTTGTATCCCCAGTACTTAGCACAGTGCCTGACATGTAGGAGGAGACTAATAAATGTGTATTGATTGATTATCTCAATTTCACAGATGAAGAACCTGAAGTGCTGAGAAATTAAATGCCAAAGGAAATAAGTGCCTGCAGGTAGATTCTTTTTTACAGCTAGATCCCCTAACTTCACTTCAAGGACTCTTGCCATTCAGGCTCATAACAGTAGCATGCAGCTGGCAGGTGCTTAGGGAATATTGGCTGAATGATATTAATGAGGGTGGGAAATGTTCACTTCATCTTTCTGATTATGTTTTTCTTCCAATCTCCTACAGATTTGGGGGCTATTTTTCTGTGACTCTCAGGATTCTGGTATCAGTCTCCCCGAATTCAATTCAGCAAACATTTTTTTTTGAGTGCCTGCTGTTTGTGAGGGTTAGGTAGGACAAATAAACTCTATATAAACTATTACTCTTTTATATAGTTCTTGACACATATTAAGTGCTTAATAAATGACTGCTGACTGACTTGAAAATGATGATGGTGGTGGTGGTGGTGATGTATTTCTATAGCCCTAAATATCATCCAATATCATAACCCTGGGAAGGAGGTTATATTATTATTCCTGTTTTTATGTATGAGGAAACTGAGGCAGACAGCATTTAAGTGACTTGACCACAGGGTCACCCAGCAAGTCCATGTTTTGAGTTTGTACTTAACTCTGGGTTTAAAGCTCTATCTACAGGAGATCCTCTGACTCTAGCACTTGGGCTTGGACTCCCACAATGCAAGACAGATCTTGCCAGGGTGGGTTCTAGATTTGCACCAACAGCTCTGGAGAACAGAAGGAAAAGAAGTCCTGGAATATAACACAAGTAATACCCAGAGCAATCCCAGAGTAATACTCAGTAGGCAATCAGATGGGACTAACTAATTGTGCAACTTTTCACCTACCAAATGTTCTAAATCCCAATAGATTTGTACCCCTACAGATGACAAAATGGAGCTAGTCGGGAAGAAGCAACACGGGTTTAATTTCTCCTTTGGTTCTTGGTCAAATCATTTCATCTCTCTCACTTCAATTTTCTCTTCTGTCAAGTGGAGAAAACATATAGGGAGGATGGAGACTGTCATCAAGATCAAATGAGATAATGTATATATAGTGACTAGCACATCTTAAAATACCATTTAATTCCCCATGATCATGATTAGGTCTTAGTATCTGTTGCGATTTCTTCTTCCAGGTTGGTGTCTTTCCAATGGGATTTGAGTATGCAATGGAGGAAGGGAGTGTGCTTATTAGACCTGTCCTTGGTGACTCAGAAGATATCCCTGCCAGGATCAAGTCAACATCTGAATCTGGAAATCTGTTTTTAGTCAAGTGTGACAAGAGCTGGTACTACATGATGACAAAAAGTCACCTAACTAGCAGACCTGGAAGAACCAAGGACTCTAAATCAGCAAAGTTAGAAATGAATATGTATACACGAGTGGGTGACCAATCCATTTTTAAGTGAGGAAGGATGTTCTGAGCTTCTAGGTGGGGGAAAGGACAGGTGTCTTATCTCCTACTCAGCTGTCTGCTGCCTTTCTTTTGTGTTTATCCTTTCTACTTTTAGGCAAATGAATATTTTGCCTAATATTCTGGTCACTGGAGTATTTGTGCCTGCAGAAAAGTGTTGAAAGACCTTTGGGGACACTTATTCTATTGGCACTCATACCAGTAGGTAGGGCAGCTGCCTACTTCTATTCAAGCTTCTTAGGATAACCCTGAGGAATTATGGTCGTTAATATTGAAGTTTCTGACTCCCTACTGGCATATTCCCTATTACCAATCAACTATTACTCCATTAACATTACTCCATTAAGGGCAAATCACTGAACTTTTTTTGCCTCAGTTTCCTTATTTGTCAAATGACATGAGTAGGGAAATGACAAACCACTCCAGTTTCTTTGCCATGAAAACCCCAAAGAGCATCATGAAGAGTTAAATACAACTGAAATGACTAAAGAATGATTTACCAAAATGATAAATTATAAAAATCTTTCCTTTCTTATCCCTAGCACATACAAGATCCCTGGGGGAATGGAGTCAAACTCAAATAGTATAAACATTAATAGTAATAGCATCCTTTATCTCCTGACTAGCAGAAACACCATCCTTCTTTTGTAAAGTTTTCATGAAGTTTCTCTTAGGTCCAGCTCTCTGCTGTCTTCCAGCAGTTGGGGGTCTTCATGGAGTTCACAGCTGGCAAGATCTCTTCCTCAAGGACTTTCTTTTCATGCACCCCTGTCTTGTGACCAGTATTTCCCAAGGTCATTGATATTCTTCCTGGTCATCAGCGGGTCCTCTAATAGGACCTCTGGACTTCTCAAATGAGGCTGGTCACTTAGGAACTGCTGGTTCAGAATACTCAAAAAGTCCACATGTTGAATTAGAAGCTGGTAGGCAATGGTTGCCCATGGTCTGTATAACCCACCAGGAAGGGCAAATCTGAACAGGGAACCTGTGTTACAAATGTCATGAATCTTGTATTTTTTTCTGGAGGTTTCTAGGAATGGAAAAACATGGCACTTATTTCGTAGTTAGGAAGGGGGCAGGAGGACCCAAAAAAAGCTCAGGAAAGACCCAGATGGATTGGACCACCTGGGATCAGGGGAAAGATCCAGAAGACAGCATTTTGTACCCTCCTTCTGTGACTTACTACTTAGAGCAACTTCAGAATAATCATTTCCCTTCTCCATCTTCGTTTACTCATCTGTGACAGGAGCGGTTTGGATCAGTTTATCTCTGAAGTCCTCTCTGGCCCTAATCATCTTTGACTCTATGATATGCACCCCCTGGACCCCCAACAATTAGACTGGCAGGTAGTGTCACTGCTTGATTTGCTCCTATTTGCCTTCCCAGAAATCCCTAGATTTTAAAAAACAAACAAGAGCTATTCACGAAGCTGAAAACAGGTGTGTTCTGTTCCCTTAACAGCTTGTTAGCCGGGTATATTTATTGGACTATGATCCCATGACGATCAAAGCATTTACGGTCCCCAGCCCCAACCCTGGATGCCTCCCTTTCTCCCCCCCCCCCCCCAACTCATCCTGATTACAAGCAGAGCCTGTTATAGCTATTCACTATCTGAAAGGCTTACACAAACAGCCATCCTCGGCTCCTGTGTCTGCTAATCCTCTCCAGTGGAGAACTCAGATGCCAGACAGAGCTTAATCAAGGCCTTTTGGCCCACCATACATTAGAGGGCAGGGCCTCTCACCCACCGGCCTCACCCCCCTGTCTATTAATGGATGGCAGCCGCCACCAGGAGCCCACCTATGTTCATTCAAGTTACCACGCTGCTGCTAATCTGTTTTCTATTTACAGGGCTGAGTCCTGCCATCTCTTTCCCATTTGATTTCCTAATGCTGCTCTCCATTTCTGTGTAATCTGACAAGGAGGCAATTGCATACCCAGATGCTGCCGGATGGCCTTTCACTTAGCACAAAAAGTCCATATTTCTCCTTTTTTTTTTTTTTAAACTCTGTTCCAGGGCTCAGAAAACAGATGAGGGAGGGAGAGGGTGAGGGCACGGCTGGCAGACAGGGGTGGCAGGGCTCGCTCTTGATCTGGGCCAGACAGAGCTACCCTGTGTCCTTCCTGGTGGAACAGTCAACTAGTGACCACCTGTTTCCCAGCAAAATGTCCATGTTCTTGCCGCCTGCACTAATGGAGGCTTGCTGGCAGCTGTCAGCCCCATTAAGGCTTCTATCTTCTTTCCAGCTCCCCTGGCCCCAGCAGGCTAATCTGTCACCAAGCACACGGCACACTGAAGGCTGGGCTTACATGAGGGCCAATAACAGCTTCATCCATCCAAGGGGCTGCGAGGGAAGGGCTTTTTTATGTCAGTTTAAAAAAATGTTTTACCCTAAATTAGCAAACATCATCAGAAACAAACATTCAAATAAATAAAACACATCAAACAGGGTCAGAGGGAAAGCTATAAGCTCCAAGTTATTTACAATTTGTTAAAGATGAATATAATGACTAACAAAATCACAATAACTTGCTTGCTTTCTCATCTCTTTTTTTTTTGTGTTTCATTCCCTCTCTTTGCCCTTTCTTTCTTTTTTCTTCCTCCCTCCTTTTCTTCCTCCCTCCCTCCCTTCCCTCCTTTTTTCTTTCTTTCTTTCCTCCTTTCTTTCCTTCTCTCTCTCTCTCTCTCTCTCTCCTTCCTTCCTTCCTTCCTTCCTTCCTTCCTTCCTTCCTTCCTTCCTTCCTTCCTTCCTTTTTCTTTTTGGCTGTTATTATATAAATAAAGGATCCATGGTTTTTGTCTGGGGAAATATTTATCAATATTTCATATTGAAATTTTCATATTAAATATTTCAATATTTCATACTGAAGATGCCAATTAAATCTTTGACCAATTAGGTAAAGCAAGACCAGAAAATCAAGGCTGCAGGGATTGTGAGCAGACACCAAATTAAAATTCTATTACAATTATTACTACTAATAGCTCACAGTTATATGATATCAAGTATTTATTAATCACTTACTATGTGTAGGGTTGGTATAGGAGACTAAACCATTATCTCCTAGTGATCTTTTCGTGTAAGTAGGTGATAGTTAAGTGACTTGCTCAGGATATCACATCTAGTGTTAAGAGGTTCATTTTGAAGGTTAGTTTTTTTGATTCCATGCCCAACTCTCCCTTTTCTATAACACAACACAGCTGTTATTTTTATAAAATCTCAGATCTTTGAGGGGCTTTTCTATGCCATGGAGTCCTCTGGCAGTCTGGTGAACCCTACAGATCCCTCAAAAGAATAATTTTTTTTAAAGTAAAATAAAGCATGCAGGATTATGAAGGAGGCCATTTCTATTGAAATATTGCTGTAATTTTTTTTTTAAAGTTCATAGATTTCAGATTAGGAACTCTTGATAGATCTAGAAAGCTATATGGTCCAACGTTCTTGCTTTATAAATGGGGAAACTGAGGCCAAAGGTCAAATGATTTGTCTAAGGTCATTCGATAAGCATCAAGGACAAGATTTGAACCCAGATTTCTTGAGAGTCAATGTCCTTTCCACTGCATCACGATGAGTTCCCTAGCAATGATGATGATAACGATGATATCAGTAAAACTAGAAGCAGTGATTAAGCACCAGTTCTGTGCCTTTGCTATATAAAATGCTGAGATGTATAAGAGAAACTAGAAAGAGAAACAGTTCCTGCCCTCAGAGAGCTTATATTCTAATGACATTCTACTAATTTCTACAGAGTTTATAGTCCACATGCTATTGTATTGTTTTCCTGGTTTTATTTTCTTCATTCTGTGTCACTTTGTGTAAATAGAAATGAGCTTTTAAGAAATGCCAAAAATCCAATTTGGCTCACACCCCAACCTGAGGCGCTTGACATCTGCTAATGAAAAACTCATTTTTACTACTTAGGAAAGTAAGATCAGAAAACTGACTGCAGGGGCTCAGGACTGAGGAGCAGGGCACCAGGTTCAAATTCTACTCCTCTTAATACACTACTAGCTCACAGCTGTATGATAACCGGTAGTTATCAATCACCTATGACGTGTGGAGTTGGTGTAGAGAGGTTAAAGCTTGTTATTGTGAGGGAAACAGCATAAGAACTATCCATCCTCAAAGACTGATAGGGCCCAGAAAGAAAAGACTCAGATTGGTTACGGAATCAGGGTGAAATATAATACAAGGACAATACTAAAAGGTACCTGAGAAAATCAAGAGGAAGTGATCTCCCCTTGGCCTGCTGGACAGCTCCTCTCTGGAGTGTCTATAGTAGGTTATAGCCTATCATACTACACAAGGAAATGCTTAGCATAAGGGGGAATAGATTCATCATCATTGGAGGTAAAGCCCGAAGTGAAGAGATATAGGGATCCTATAGAGGATATTCCCAAAGTCTTAGTGAAGTGTAAAGCTATTCAAGTTTAAAGTTACTTACAGGATTAATTAAGAAGGATTTATAATAAATATATTTCTCAATCCCTACCCATTCATGACTCCCCAGGTCAACTCCTAGCTTCTTACTTCCTTCTGACTTTCTTGGCCACCTCAGCCTATAGTGACCTCTGTCTCCTCTCAAATCCTCTCCTCTTTCTCCTCCTGCTAGACAATAGCAACAAAGTACTACTACTTCTTCTACTACTAGTACTAGTACTACTACTACCTTACCTTATGAGACCTTACAGTTACTTCTTCTTCTTCTCCTTCTTCTTCTCCTTCTTCTTCTTCTTCTTCTTCTTCTTCTTCTTCTTCTTCTTCTTCTTCTTCTTCTTCTTCTTCTTCTTCTTCTTCTTCTTCTTCTTCTTCTTCTTCTTCTTCTACTACTACTACTACTACTACTACTACTACCTTACCTTATGATACCTTACAGTTATTACTACTTCTACTACTATTACTACTACTACTATTATTACTACTGCTGCTGCTGCTGCTGCTACTACTACTACTAGCTCACCTTATGATACCTTAGTTACTACTACTACTACTACTACCTCACCTTATGATACCTTATAATTACCTCTATTACTATTACTATTACTACTAATTCACCTTATGATATCTTATAGTTCACAATTTTCTCTCACAAGCCTATGAGGCAGGTGGAATAAGCATTATTATTTATTCCCATGTTACAGGTAAGGAAGCTGAAGCTAAGCAAGGTTAAATAAGGTCAGGTCTAAGGCTTGGACTCTAGTTTTTTTATTCTAATGCCAATGTTTTTGCTCCTACACCAGTGCTGGGGGTAGATGGGTGGAGACACCCAGGACAAATATACACCAAACTAGAAGGGACCTAAAAATAGAGAATCTAAATACTGGGAAGGTCCTTGGAACAGAGTATCAAAGATGGGTGGGACCTTAGGGAATCTAGGGTCTAACTCACATTACATAGAGAGGAAAACAACTGACCGAGAGCACAAAGAATATTTATCAAGGCTTCCCCACTGCTTTCTGTGGCCCAAGATCTTCAACTCCTGCCCTGTGACTATGCCATCCTTCCTTCTTTTTCCTTCTCCTCATCCTTCAATGAATCTGGAGGAAATTGAAGCTGATGACGTTGTGAAGCCCTGTTTCAATTAAATGCAATTCCTTTGAAAGTCAAGACATCACTTTGTGATGTAATTGATCCTTTTTGAGAATGAAGGATGAAGAAGAAACAAGAAAAAGAAGGAACAAAAAAAAAGAAAAAAAAGAAGGAGGAGGAAGAGGTAGAAGAGAAGCAGGGATGGAAGAAGGAAGGAAAAAAAGAAAAGAAGTACAACAATAATGACCACAACACCTCCACTCATCACAAGCTCTTTTTTACTCTTGGGTGGACCACTCAATATCAACATCTTGACCAAGCTTAATGAGATCTGGTAATTTCCATCTTGTCTCTCAAATCCCTTCATAGAACTCAAATGCATTCCTTAGTTCTACAATGTGACAAAAAATGTCATATTATATATACAGTAGTCTTTTTAGATTTTTCAACCAAAGCCATTATCATTGGCCATCCCTGGCTATTACATGATTGGACAAATACCTCATTCACAGCTAAAAGAAGCCTTCAAAGTCATCTCCAGATTCCCTCTCAGTTCAGGAATCCATTCTAAATTTCTGGTAGGCAATCACTCAGCTGATGTTTGAACACTTTCAGTGACAGGAAGCTCATTACTTTACAAGGCAAAGTATTCCACTTTACACCCTTCTTCATAGAGAACTGAAATATGCTTCCCTATACCATCTACTTGCTGATTCATTATGTCCCCTAGAGCCACCTAGCATAAACTTACTCCCTCTTCTGTTCAGTCAGACTTCAGACACTCAGAGACAGCAATTACGTCCTTCCTACCCCACCAAGTTTTATTTCTTGGATGTAGACATTTTAGCTAAAATTCTCAAAGGGGACATAAAACCAGAATAGAATTCTCTGTCTGATTATTGGGCTTAAAAATGTAAGTGAGGAACACTTTTGAACTCTAAGGCGAAAGAAATGAGACAGCTGGTTTACTCACCTACACTGTATCTTACTTCTAAACACTAAGTGTTTCCAGTGTTCACAAGGAAATATGAACAACAGAGAGGCAAATGGAAACAGGCAGTCAGACCACGGGGTTATAGAACCTAGCACACCTCTCACATTGCAGAGGGAGGAAACTGAGGGGCAGAATGATGAGAGACTTGACCAGCATCACACAGAGAGTAATCATCAAGCTGGGATTTGAACATCCACCAGTTTTCAGGCTCCCTACTATACCACATTGACTGCTCATGGAGATATACAGATGGAGCTACAAAGAGGCAGAGATAACTAGAAAGATTCAAGCTAAAACATAACAGCTCATATTTACAAAGTGCTCTACAGTACTTTAATATATATATATATATATATATATATATATAATTATTTTATTTGAGCTTTACAACAACAGGTGAGGGAGAAGGTATTAATAGCTCTGGTTTATATACGAAAACACTGAGGCTGAAGGAGGTTGACTGCTAGTTCAATGTGAGCCAACCATTAAGTGTATGAAGCTGGATTAGAACTCACATCTTACTCCAAATCCAAGATTATCCATTATACCAAAGCTTCTTAAACTGTGGATCACGTTTGGGGTCATATAACTGAATGTGGGAGTTGTGAAATTATGATTTATTATCAGTAAATGATTGATTTATATACATATATACCTGGGGTTACATAAAAATTTCTCAGGTGAAAAAGGGTCAGGAGAGGAAAAAGTTTAAGTTCTGTACTGCACTAAAGAGAGAGGATCAAGAAAGATGGAATGAGACAGAAACAAAAAAGAGACTGAGACAAAAATGGATTCAGTAAGAGGGGCAGACAGAAATGGAAATGGAGAGGAAGATGGCCCAATGGTAAAGTGAAGGAAAATGTTTTGGGGTTCATTTTGCCCCCCAAAGAGGGTCCTTTCTGTAAGCTGCTGAAGCTGCTCTCTAACCCTCCTCCTTCCTCATCACTAACCAGCACACTGGAGTGGGACAGCTGGGAGACCTCAATTTGTTTAAAGCCCCTTTTACCCACTGGACTGTCATCATCAACTTTTCATGACCTCTCTACAAAATGCCTTTTTTCTTCCCGAGTTTTCAGAAGTCTCAAAGCATTAAAGCAGCAGTTCAAAGCAGAGAAGATCCATGCAGAGAGCTGGGGGCCTAGAAAGGGAGGGAAGGCCCAGGAAGGTGTGGAGAGGAGTGGTGAAAGGCCTTGGGAGGCCCTGGACCACTGATCAGAAAAGAGGTTGCTGGGGAAAGATCAGGCAAGCTGGATGTCTTCCTGCTTCCAGACCCATCGTCCCCCAAATGGAAAATGATTTCCAGCCCCCCCAAACATAGCACACAGGAGAAAATTGCTTAGCCACCAGAGTTCTTTGCATTCAAACCTTTCAAGGCCAGCTGTGAGAAACAGGAGCAGAGGGGAGGCTGTTAGGGGTTAGGAAGTCAAACCTGGCAAGGGGCTTTCCTTTCATGAATTTGTCAGGCCTTGGGGGGAGGGAGATATGGCAGGCAGTCTCACAAATCTCTTGTTTTCTCCCTCTGTCCTCCACTGGAGGATTCGATAGGACCTCTTCAGGGGAAGTTAGGAACATTTAGTTACCATCCTATAACCTCCTTTCTTTATTAGCCTCCCCTTTATTCTTTTTGTTGCCTCAGAGGCATAGAAGGCCAGATGAAAAAAAAAAAACACCTTAGAATACAGAAAGAGGAGGCTCCCTCAGACCATAATGTCAGACCTGGAAGGGGCTGGCCAAGGTGGGACTCAAAGTGCAACAATCACCAACCATCTCCTAGTCTACACCTTCCTTTTAACATAAAGAAACCAAGATTCAGAGGGAAAATGACTTGAGTGAGGTCACACAGTAAGTCAAGAGCAGCATCTGTCCCAAATTCAGACCTGTGGACTCCCTAAAATTCATAGGAATTTTACATTCTTTCCCCGCACTAAACATTCATCCAGCTTTTCACACACAAAGCATTATCAAAAAAAACAGGCTCCTGAGGTTCAGAATTGTTTCATTTATCTCCAACAAGATACTACATGAGCTCAGACACTTCTTTTGCTGACTGACCCTAGGAAAGGGAAGTCACATAATAATACTAAATCAGAAGACATTGTTTATCTTTTTCTTAGAAAGAAGGCTGCTGGGAAGACCAGAGGAGATGCTGAAGCAGTTTGTGGAAGAAGGGAGGTTGCTAAGAGTTTAATACATTTGTCTTTCATCATTAAGGGATAAAGAAAGGCCTTTTCTATACCACAGACGTCCACCTGCTCCCTTCCACCCACTCCCTTCCATCCTTTCTCTTTACTGTGCTAACCCCAAAGTCACGGCTTTACAACTGGAAAGGCTGAGGCTCACAGCAGAGCTGGATTTTTCCCAGTTTGCTAAAGAATTATGATTATAAAGAACCGAGCAGGGAGCAAAGGGCCAAACCTAATCCTAATGCTAGCTGTGTGATCTTGGACCAGTCATTTTATATCTCAGAGGCCTAAGTAACTTTCTCAGACTCTAACAATGAGTTGTCCTATTCATCTGTATTCCATACATAGAAAAACTTTCAGATTTGGATCCTTTTGACTTGGAAAGGAAGGAAGGAAGAAAAAAGAAAAAGAAAGAAGGAAGGAAGGGAGGGAGGGAGGAAAGAAGGAAGGAAGGGAGAGAGGAAGAGAAGAAGGAAGAGAGGGAGGAAAGGAAGGAAAGAAGGGAGGGAGGAAAAAAGGAAGAAAGGGAGGGAGGGAGGGAGGAAGGAAGGGAGAGGAGAAGGAAGGGAGGAATGAAGGAAGGAAGGAAGAAGGAAAGAGAGAAAGAAAGAAAAATAAAGCGTTTGGGGGCAGCTAAACTTTAACTGTTTTGTTTAATTCCAAAATTTTTTAAAATTTATTTTAACTGACAAGAAGGAAGCTTGGAAGCTATGCCAGCAGTGTGGGACTCCAAGTGCATCTCATCAGCAGAGCCTCACAAACCACAGGCTCAGACAAGCCGGGCAAGAAAAGAGAGGGGTCCTTTCCACTTAAAAAAAAATCCAATTTCTTCTTTTTTGGAGCACGGGGATGAGTGTGAGACAGGCTGGCTGTGTCGTGGTGCGAGGGAGCCCGGTCCTGCCTGGGCATCCAGAGCAGGCTGACAGACTGGCTCCGGGAGAGCTGGTGGGTGTGGGGATCGGGGTGTCTGGGGAGAATCAGAGCAGAAAGACGGCCCTGCCCGGCGGGAGGGTGAATCCAGGGACAAGCAGCCAAGCACGTGGGCACCGGAAAGGGGAGGGGGAGGGATGTGAGAGTGCCAGGTGAAAGTTCATTTGCAGACATTTCCAATCATTTTAGCCAAGGTTGTAAAGACGTTCACTTACTCAGGCTCTGTAGCAAAGATGACCAGGTCTTCATCTCCAACATTATGCCCCAGCCCGCGGCCGCAGGGGGACGGGGAGGGTTAGGAAGCAGTTCCCGGCATGGCCAGCGCAACCTGTCCCTGCCAGTCCCAGGGGCTCCCCGAGCCAGGAAATCCTTCAGCGCTCCCCTTCTCCTTCCCTCCCTCCCTCCCTGGCAGCTGTCCTGATGTCAGGGACCAACTTCTAGAGGCTGGCGGCTCCTCTCTGCGCCCGGGAGAGCCAGATGTGCGGCAGAGGCGGCGGCGGCGGCGGCGGCAGCAGCTCACGCGGTCTGCTGGAGCTCACCGAGCCTGCTCCCCTTCGCCGGAGGCTGCATGCACCACCAGCCATCGACACAGAGCCAGCCCAAGCTGAGAGCAACCATTTTATTCCCTGCCAACCCTGCTAGGGATCGCTCCCTCTTCCTCTCCCGCCCCCCCCCCCATTTTCTTCTCCTGTCCTCCTCCTCCCTCCCTCTTCCTCCTCCTCCCCCCTCCTCTCTCTGTCCCCCCTCCTCCCCTTTCCTCTTTCCCTGCACCTCCCCCCTCCTCTTCCTCCGCTACCCAGGCAGCCCCCCCCACTCCCCTGCACTTGATAGCAGACTTGTCAAGACTGCTGAGCTGTGCCTGACCTCTCACCCACAGCTGCTAATTAAGGCTCCATAGTGACAGTTCAAGTGCCTGGCATCAAGTTTGCAGAACCAAAGCATCTAATTGGAGCCGCTTTTCATTCCTCAGTCGCCTGCCTGAGCTCGGGCTTTTCAGACCGGGGGACCCGCACATTTTTCTTTTGTATTTATCATCAGGGAAGAGCGGGGTGAGGAAGGGGGGGGGAAGCAAAGGAGCTAGGGAGAGCAAATAGCCAAAAGGCAGGGGGGAAAGCGGGGGGGGGTGGAGTGCGAAGAGAAGATGAGCCGGTCCCCCCTGCCTCCCTAAATCTGCCCCACTCACTGCTCCATTACTGATACAACAGCTCCTGCCTCTTTCTGACTTATGGCCGAGGACATATGAGCGGACACGGGTCAGAAGTGGGCACCGGCCCGGCCCCGAGCTGGAAGCGGGCAGCAGTGCGGCTCAGGGGGGGAAAGGGGTCCGCGGCGGGGGAGGGGCACGGAGGGTCGCGTAGCCCCTAACGCCCCCAAAGCCGGAGGGCAGTGACAGAGTACGGCCGGGGGATGCCGGGCTTAGCCCACCAGCCCCCTTTGCAGAGAAGTGCCCGCTATCACAGAGGCTCTGTTTACTCCTAATAGCTCTCTGTTCAGCCGCCCACCAAATCAAGGCAGGCCAGCCAAGAGCTCCCACCGAGGGAGATGAGAAGCAGGGAGAGGGAGGGGGGCGCTTCTCCTAGCTGGTCTAATAGAGGGGGAGGGGAGATCCTGGCTCTCGGAGTTGGGTCGCTTAAAGTCATCTCTCTGGTCCAGTTCTCAACTTGGGGTCATTGACTTGACTTCAGGGAGGCCCTGAACTTGGGTAGGAAAGAAATGACATCTTGATTTTCACTGACTTCTAAGGAAATTTAGCAATTCTTTCAATGATGATTTAAAAACCCACATTATTCCGAGAAGGGCTTGGTGAGTTTCATTAGATTGCCAGAAGGGTCCATGACACAAAAATGAATTATGATTTAAAAACCAATGTTATTCTAAAAAGGGGTTCATGGGTTTCATTAGACTGCCAGAAGGGTCCACCCTACAAAAATGATTAGAACCCCTTGATATGGATTCCAGTCCAATCTTTGCATTTAACACATAAGATAGAAGCTTTCAAGGTCACATCAAGGTAGCTGAGCAGGAACTGGAGCCCAAATTCTCTAAGCCCAAATCCAGTGCTCTTTTCAGTGCACTAAAGTGCTTGTTCTTGAATTGGGCCTTTTTATTTTAGGAGGAGCTCCAGGGAGGAGGATATGGAATCATACAGAGACAGAAGAAAAGGGACAGGAAGACAGGGACAGGTTGGATGGGGGTGGTGAGAAAGTACAGCATGATGAAGGGGCAAGGAAAGAGGGAAAAGTTCAAAACTGGAAAACTTGTAGAGAAATCCAATAATTTTATATTACAGTTAGAAGAAGTTCTCAGGATGACCTAAGTCTGCCTCCTACTCAAGGAAGAATACTCCTTGCAAGCATTCCTGGCACGCTGAAACACAACTAGTGATGGGAGACTCACTACCTAACAAGGCAGGCCATTCCATCTACTGATGGCTTTAATTCTTAGTAACAAATAGGTAATGCAGTAGATAGAGAGCCAGGCCTGGAGTCAACAAGACTCATCTTGAGTTCCATTCTGCCTTCGGGCACTTACTATTTGACTCTGGCCAAGTCACTTAACCCTGTTTGCCTCAGTTTCCTCATATGTAAAATTAGCTGAAGAAGTAAATGATAAACCACTCCAGTATCTTTGTCAAGAGGGAACCATGAAGCGTCAGACATGGCTGAACAACAATATCTTTCTTATTTATTTTCTGATATATATCAGCTTCTTATTCTCGTTCCTCCATCTGCTCTCTAGAGAAATGGGAATAAGAATCTCTTCTTTGAAACACTTGATGTTGACTATCATAGATTTAGACTCGGAAAAGAAGTTGGTTATCCCTCCCCCTCTTTCACAGATCAAGAAATTGAGTTCTAAAGAGATTTCTCAATTTGCTCAGTCACACAGATAATCACAGGGGTGAGATTTGAACCCAAGTCTTCAAACTTCAGGAATCAGTGTTCTCTCCACTATTTCCTTTGCCTTCCCTAAGACTTCTCCTTTCCAGCCTAAATATCCCCACTTTTTCAATCATTCTTCAGATGACAGAGGCCCTTTCCATCTTGGCCAACCATTATGGTGAGTAGTATCTTTCATAGTGGGTCTGATTATTTCACCCCTTGAATGGATGCTACATTATGTACTTAGCAATAACTGTATTGAACCATCTTAACCAAACTGAACTTATAGTCCACCAAATCCCCAGACACAGTGAAGAAGAAGGTAGACTGGTAATATGGAAAAAGCAAAGGATAATGGAAATGTCATAAGAATGAGAAGAAGGCTTTTGGAACTTAAGGAGATCCTCTATGTAATATTTATGGGAAAACAGGGACAATATTTATATATGATGAGGAGGCATATATGAGCTCTGACCTGAAATGTTGTAAGGGACACCTAAATCAATCCTTGTAAATATGGAAGTCACCCCTATACCTTTTTTTGTTTTTTTGACAGAAGTTACTATCACAAGTTACTACCCACCTTGTACTTGGGCTATTGATTTTTTGAACTTGAGTATAGACATTTACATTTATCCAAATTATACCCATAATCTGTTAGTTCATTACCAAATTCTAGCTAGCTGAGATCTTTCTAAATCTTGATTCTAACCTCCAGCCTTCTCTCTGAAATGTGTTATCCACATATTTGATAGGTATGCCTAGAACAATAATTAATCCTGAGTGAATGGGGTTTTGTCCCGGGGCACCAACCTTGGAAACCCTAAACATTTTATTCCTATAGTGACTGTCAGCTCTGTATTTCAGCTTCTGTTACTATGTGTGGGCAGCATCCTGTCCACCTTTTCTTGGGGCTGCCCTCTCTCCTCCCCAACTCCTGCAGGGGATGAAAGCCAAACCATCCCTTTCTTAGTGAATCTATTTCCTCAGCTACCTTCAATTGTTTTGGCTCCAGGTGAAAAAACTTTAATTAAGGCTGTAGCATGTATTCGTGCATTTAAATGATTATAATGTTGAACAAGGTGGAGTTAGGCATAAGCCCCTTGGCCCAACACTAGAGACTTCCCTCTGGACTGATATTGACCCATGAATCAATATTCTCTGGAACTGATCCAATTATAAACCCTACTGACCACACTGTATTCCAGACTACATTTTTCCACTCATCCACAGGAATATAGCATTATTATTGAGTTCTCACAGTTGTGTCTCACTTTGTGCCTCATTTGGTATTTTCTTGGCAAAGACACTGGAATAGTTTGCCATTTCCTTCTCCAGCTCCTTTACCAGATGAGGAAACTGAGGTAAACAGGGTGAAGTGAATTGCTGAGACACAGCTTTTAAGTGTCTAAGGCCACATTTGAATCCAGGTCTTCCTGACTGGTCCCTCAGGATCATTTCTTGGAACAAAGATGAGGAGATAACAATAATAAAAATAATCATTTATATTTCTGAAACTAAATTTTACAAAGTGCTTCACCTACAAGAGCCCTATGTGATAGAGAGAAGAAAGATGGTTATAATATTAATTTGACAGATTAAGAAACAGTTACAGAGAAGGAAAACAAATTGATCATTATAGTACCTATCAAATGTGGGAACAAAACCAGATCTCCCATCTCCAAGATTCTGCCTCTCCCTGCTTTCTTCTCTCTATAGAGTGTTTTGCAGTTGACAGAACAACAGTTTACCTTATATTTGTTTTACAGAGACGATGATTCCCTTCCTCTATTCTGGATCAGGATCAGGTGGGAATAAAGGAGCATATACAACGCACACTTCTCACCCACCATCTTACTAGATTATAACCATACCTACCCTGGGGTGTATGTAGTGAGCCATGATTATTCTCATTTTAGAAAGGAGAAAACTGAGGCTCTAGGATGTTGTTTGGCTTGCCCAAGATAAGGGGCAGAGTCTTTTACTTCCAAGTCTAGAGCTAGATCCAGAACACACCAGCTATCTTTCTATCATGTCAAAGCAAATCTGTCTTCAAGAATTAGGTACTAATGGGAGTCCTGAGACAGAGGGTTTCTTATAAATGAGTGGGAAGGGGGAAAGCAAGGACACCCGTAGCTCTGAATGCTTTAGTGGGCTTTCTGCCTTCTACTGGAATAAAAAAAAGACTTTTAAGTGCCCTCGAATCATACAGAAGGAGATGGAAAAGTGATAAACACACAGGAAGCTTTGGAGAAAGCTAATGCTTTCTTCCTATCTCAGAAGATCTGAACATAGAAGTCAGCATTGCTCAAAAAGACCAGGCAAATGAGTGTGTTCCTGGTGAAAGGGCTAAGGATGAAAAATGTCCAGAATGAAGAGGGGTCATTCCACTCCCTGCTGAGAGAGAACCCAGCTTTACATGGGAACAAGGTTAACAAGGAGAAGGGCTTTGAAGGTTTCCTTTAAGGACGAGACCTCAGAGATGATCTGGTGAAGGCTTCTCATTTTATGGATGGGGAAATGGGGAGGAGAGAGCACACAGCAAGTAAACAGGGGAGGACTTTTCACCTTAATTCCTTGTTTTGTGTTTCCATTCTTGTAAAAATGAGGAGCATTTCACTAGATGACCTCTGGCTTTCCCCCAAAAGGAGGAGACTTGGATTTTAGAGAACACTAGGCTTCCTTGCTCAGTGGGTACACAGGACCGGCTCACCTCTGCTTTGAGAACAGCGCTTCCCCTCCTCACCTCAATGATCTGTCCATGCCCTTTTGATCTTTTCCTCATTGGGCAATAGAGAAGTAGGAGCCAAATCTGTCTCTCTACACCAACGAGCTATTTGTAAACAGAGGAAATCAGAGTTTCTTCTGATCATGGATTTGATGACAAAAGTCCCTAATTTCTTCCAAGAAAAGTTCTTTCTCCTCTTTTTCCCTTTACTCCTCCCTTCTACCCATCCTCACCCCCCACCCCCCAAAAAATGGTAGGACAGAGACACTGGAGTCTGGGTCTTTTTATGACTGAGTGGTAGGCTGAAAGTATTGTTCTGATCTTGAATTGATCAAAAAGAAACACAAGATAGAGGACTTGTATCATCCTCCCAGGTCAGAAGCCAAGGGAGGAGCCCATTACTTGTTGGGCTTGTCCAGATATGTGGTTGCTACAATAGGCATATCTGACCTTTGCATCCTAAAGATGACTGGCTTGACTTATTAGTCTCTCTGTCTTTTATCTTCCCTCCTTCCTTCCTTCCCTTCTTCTTTCTCTCCTTCTTTCCATGTTTCCTTCTTTCCTTCTCTCTCTCCTTCCCTTCTCTAACTTCCTTCCTTCCTTTCCTCCTTTTTTCCCTCCCTTCTTCCCTTTCTTCCTTTCCTCCCTCCCTCCTTCTTTCCTTTCCTCCCTTCCTCTCTCTCTCACTCCTTTCTTTAGTTCTTCCCTTCCTCCCTTCCTTCTCTTCCTCCTTCCCTCTTTCCTTCCCTCCCTCCCTCCTTCTCTTCCTTCCTTCTTTTCTTCCTTCCTTCCTTCCATCCTCCAAACTTCCTAATATTCTTCCTTCCTTCCTTCCATCCTTTCTTCTATTCTTCTTTCTTTATTTAAACTTATCACTTGTCTGACTTTGGGCCCATCACTTTCCCTCTATAAGTCATGGTTCCTTTATTCATAAAATGTTTGGACAAGCTGATCTCTATGGTCCACCGAGAGCCAAATTTTTGGTGTGCGTTTGTCATGGGAGGAGGGGCACTATCACAGATGAGTCTGATTGCAGGCATAGTGGAAATGGACAAAACATTCAAACCTTCAGCTTCAGGTCACAGAGTGGGAAGTAGTGCTTGCTAGAGAAAACTTGAGAGTCCCTTGGACAGCAAGAAGATCAAATCAGCAAATACTTAAATTAATTCAGATTACTCATTGGAACCAGCTAGGTGTTTCAGTGGATCGTGAACAGAAAGATTCCTCTTCTTGAGTTCAAAGCCGGCCTTAGATATTTACTAGCTGTCTGACCCTGGGCAGTCACTTCACCCAATTTGCCTCAGTTTATTCATCTGTCAAATGAGCTGGAGAAGGAAATGGCAAATTACTCCAGTATCTCTGCCAAGAAAACCCCAAATGGGATCATGAAGAGGTGAACCAAAGTGACTGAACTGCAACAGTCTATAAAGACGTGTCCTAACTGCCGAGGTACAAAGATGAAGAATGAAGACATATTCCCTGCCCTCAAGGAACTTACGAATCAAATGGAATAAAATATGCAATCAAATACGTATAATACAAAATTGTCTTTTCTAAATACAAAGTGGTTTTCACAGGCACTTCCCCATTTTACAGAGTGGCAAATGGAAGCTAAGTACACACCTTTCTTACTTCCTAAAGGTTCCCCAGGCTAGTGGGGCTCTCCTCAAATATACCCCATCTTCTTTGAATGTCAATATCAGAAACTCCCCTTAGTTAGAAGCCTTCATTGGCTCCCATTTCCTACCTAATCAAATCTAAACTCTTACTGGATTTGAGCAATTATCAACCTGGTAGCTTGATTTTTAGCCAAACCATTTTCCTATGACTCTAGGAAACTGCTGTAATTTGGAACCCAAAGGGATCTTGGACATCATTTAGTCCAACTCTTATTTTATAGGAATACTCAGAAAACGCGTCCAAACCCATGCTGAAAGTTGAAGCTGGTCCCTTAGCTCCTTGGTCACGGTCAAGGAAAGCTTGGCCAAACAAAAGTCAAGGTCTACCTTTAGAGCAGGACACAGTTTTAGAGATCAAGAATAGCCACCTCATTTTGCAGATGAGGAAATGGAGGTCCAGAGAAAGGCTCAGGATCATGCAATGAGCCTGGAATGAAACCCAGCTTAAGAGGATTCTTTCCATTACAGCCTGCTGATTTTCTGAATAACACATAATCGTCGTTCTGGTCACAGGGCAAAGACTCACCCAGAAATGTTCTCAGGGCCATAGTGAACCCCTGACCTCCCAATCAGATCCTTGTCTCTTCCAATGAGCCAGCGAGCTCTTCCTTACAGAGGATGCTTGCTCATCTGCCCTTGGTGAGAGACGCATGTCAGCAAGTGAAATGGGAGGGAGCTGACAGCCAGGCTCCCCTCTGCCTGCAGCCTAGATTCATCAAGAGTTTCTTCTTCAGAGAGTGATCTGATAAAAAACAAGAGTGTAACCTTCACACCAAAAACCTGGCAGTCTCCAAGTGAGCGGCTCATCTTTCTTCCATTGACGCTTGTCAGAAAATGAAAAAGAAACCCCCCTACTGTATCACTGTCTTTTCCACTTGCCACCTGAAATTGTCTCTGGGAGAGCCAACCTCCTCCGGGCTGGGGCTCGGCTGATGCCAGCCGGGCCCAGCCAAGGGAGGCAGAAAATGGTTAATCTCTGATCAGCCATCAATTCATAATGGCCCTGACACCTGAGAAAGGAGAGACCCAATTCCATTAAGGATTTCACTGACAAGCTACTGGCTGCCGAAGAGACAGACACCCTTGTTTCAGAATTCACCCACAAATGGAACGGAGAGACTCTAATCACCTCTCACTGCCTTTATGTGAGTTGTTGGGGCTTGCTGATGTTTCTTTGGCTTCGTGAAAGGCCCAATCCCACTAATAATGGTTGACACTGTATATAGAGCTCTTCTTTACAGAGGATGCTCACTCATCTGCCCTTGATGAGAAATGGGAAGGAGCTGTAAAGCCTTTTTATTTAAACCTGTTTCATCTGGTTTTAGCCCCATAACCCATGTAATGTACAGGTATTGTTCTTTCCTCTGTCCATGTGTTGTTATTTCCACCCTACAGATGAGGAAATTGAGGTCCAAAGAGGCTCACATAGTTTTCAGCTCTTTTTAAAAAAAACTGTTTCATCTGGTTTTAACTCCATAACCCATGTTACGTACATGTATTGTTCTTTCCTCTGTCCATGCATTGTTATTTCCACCTTACGGATGAGGAAATTGAGGTCCAAAGAGGCTCACACAGTTTTTAGTTCTTTTTTTTTAAACCTCTATTATCTGGTTTTAGCCCCATAACCATGTTATGTACATGTATTGTTGTTTCCTGTGCCCATGTATTATTATTTCCATCCTACAGATGGGGAAGTGGAGGTCCAGAGAGGCTCACACAGGTTTCAGACTCCCAATGTTCTACTCTTTGCACCAAGCCACACTGTGCTCCCACTGCTAAACGGCATAAAGTATATGACATTCTTTCTCTTTTCTGTTTCCTTATGAGGGAGGAAGTATAATAATAGCTAGCCTATATATGGTGCTTTACAAATACTATCTCATTGATCATCACAGCAACCCTGGGAGGTACTGGCTATTATTGCATCTGTTTTTCAGGTGAGGAAAATGAGACAGACTTAGGTTAAGGGATTCACCCAGGAGCACACAGCTAATAAGTGTAACTAGGAGCCTGGATGAAGCAACCACAACTGTCACAATCCCATCCTTTGGGGCTACTCCCTCGCCATCTGCCTGCTCATATTGGTCACTATATTCTTCCTGGCCACCCCTCTTTTCCATTGGGTTTCCCTTTCTCTTCTTAGATATATAGGCTCCACCCTTCCCATTTCCCAGCCCTATGACATGCCAGCCCCGAGGAGGCAAGGGCTTACACAAGTTCCCCTGGACAGCTCCCCTGGGTCCTTCCACCACACCCAAAGAAGGAGGAGAAAAGGAAGGAGCAATTGGATAATGAGAAAAACGATATTTATTGGAATCTCTCCTTCCTTTCAGGCTCAGTTTAGTATCACACAGCTCATCCTTTATAACATTTTGATAACTGTTGAATCAAATTGGCTTCCTTGGTGATCCTTGGTATTTTATTTTATGCATTTAAAAGCATGATTCTGAGAAGGGGGGCCTGGGGCTTTACCTGGACACACTGAGTTAAGAAACCCTGATCTAATGGAATTCTCTGGATCTCCAGAGGACCCCAAAGTCATACATTAAAGTCCCAGTGGAGCCACCGGCCAACCTGAGCTGTGTGTACGTCACTGTTCCATAAGGCTCCTTCCTTTTCCCCATTATCTCTTCTCTCTTAATCTCTGCGGAGATGACGAAGATCCCTTGGGAGGGAGCACTCAGCCTCTGTCTTGTGTGCCCAGAGCAGAGGTTCAAAGCCGGGCAGCTGCTAAGATAGTGCCTCGGTCCCTAGAATGATTGTGGTGGAAATGTGCACAGGCAGAGAGGGCTGGGAAGGAGGAGAATGTTAAGATAGCTTCCCTGGATGCCTTATAACATAAGCCTCTTTGTACAGAGCGAGATTTGAGGGACACTGAGGGGATGCTCTGGCCAGCGAATGGCACCAGACATACAAGAAGGGAAAACCAGGGTGCTCGATTACAAGGGAGTCAAGAGATCTCCATTCTTGCCTTATTGTATTAATGCTGTGTGGCTTTGGCACAGATATAATTAAAGGTAGAACTCAGGTGTCCATCTTTGGGCTACATGATGCTCCCCTATAACATGATGGGGTTAGATTGGAGGATGCCTAAGGAGCTTTCCACTGGGATGTGGTATTTTTCTATGAAATTACTGCTGCTACCCCGGCTAGGCTAATTTCCTTCCTCAGAGAAGTGTAGTATATTAGGCAGCAAGTGTGGTTGGGGACTAGAGCTGGATGATCATAGACAAGTTATTTAAAGTCTCTGAACCTCAGTTTCCCTATCTGTAAAGTGCAGCATCTACTTCTGAGACTATAGTGAAACTCAAGGGAGATCAGGAATATGGAGGGTTTTGCAAACTTCAAAGAGCTTTGTCAGTTTTAAGTATGACAGATTCTTACTCAAGGGATCTGAGTTCAATTTCTGGTTCAGTTATTCAGTACTACCTAGGGTGTGTGTGTGTGTGTGTGTGTGTGTGTGTGTGTGTGTGAGAGAGAGAGAGAGAGAGAGAGACAGAGACAGAGAGAAAGAGAGACAGAGAGAGAGACAGAGAGAGAGAGAGACAGAGACACAGAGACAGACAGACAGAGACAGACTGACAGAGAGAGAGAGAGAACAAGAGAGAGAGAACGAGAGAGAGAGAGAGAGAGAGAGAGAAACAGACTTTGGGAATATCATTTACATGCTCTGGGACTCAGTTATCTTAATTGTGAAACGTGGAACTCAAACTTCTCCTATGTTCCACAATCAGGAAATATTACCTCAGAAGCTAATTCCTTCCTACAGTCTCAGCTGAAGAGACCCTTTTTCAGGCCTGGAAAGCTAACTTAGAAATTTGATCTTTTTCTAAATAAAATTTGGAACCCTAAGAGTTGGGCTGGCCCTTGGAGATCATCTTGTTCAACCTCCTGGTTTTGCAAAGGGGGAAACTGAGGCACTGCTCTCCTGTCTTCCTACTCTAATTAATTTGGGAGAGTAAGGGCTGTTTTTTGTCTTTCTTTGTATCCTTAATGCTTAGCACAGTGCCTGGTATATGGTAGGTGCTTAATAAATGTTTACTGATGACTGACTGCTCAAGATCAAAGATCACATGTCCAGTGAATCTGACAAACATTCATTAGCCTTGTCTGTGAGGGAAGAGCTCAGAAAGGTACAAAGGCATAACCTGATTCTCAAACCCAGCATCCTTGCTCCTCTATCAGGTATCTCTCCTTCTATCTCTGTCTCTTATCTTTATCTCTGTCTCTGTCATAGTCTGTTTATCTCTCTGTGTGTCTGTGTCTGTCTCTCCCCCTTCCCCATCTTTATTTCTGTCTCTGTGTCTTTCTGTCTCTCCCTCTCCCCCCTCTTTGTTTCTCTCTCTTTCTGTCTGTCTGTCTGTCTGTCTGTCTCTCTCCTCTCTCTGTCTCTCTTCCTCCCTCCCCCCTCCTTCCTTCAACCTGAGCTGCTGTTGCTGCAAGGTCTAATTGGCTCCAATTGGCTCCCCCTCCCTCCCGGCTGTAAGCTAACGGAGGCTGGAGCTGTTCCCTCCGAGGCCAATTGGAGCACTTAGTAACCCTGTGAGAAATGGAATGGAAGCTTTCCGCTCGCTCTGCCGGCAGTCAGGGAGGTCAGGAACTCTCAGCTCTGCTTCCCGAGCCACTCTAGCTGTGCCCCAAGGGGCCGGGCCCGCCGAATGCAGGCCGCGGGGAGGTAGCGGTGGAGAGCGGCGCATTAGTGAGCACTCGGTACTTCCCGGCGAGCCGGGGGCCCCCAGGTCCGGCCGGGAGAAGTGAGCCTCCTGTCCCCTGGGCTGGCCTGCTGACCTCACCGGGCGGCCAGTGCTTCCGCTCTAATTAAACAGGCCCCCGTCCCCCACCCACGTTTCCCCCGAGGCTGGGCCCCCACAACTGTACAAATCTAGACACAAGAGAGCCCCCGGGGGAGCGCGGGACTGACTTCACCGGGCTGCTGTCAGCGGCTGGACGGAAGCTTGCCTAAGATCACCGGTTCTGGAGCTGGGAGGGCCCATATGGGTCCACTGCCTTCATTTTCCAGTGGAGGAAACTCAGGGGATCAGCCATTACACCATGATTTGACCAAAGCCCGGGGCCCCTACTGCTGCTCCAGAGAGAGCTATATTATTATAAACTTTTGGGCACAAACCCATGATTTCCAGGGTGTGATGGGAATTCCCCCTACCAATATAAGCAGATACCCTCTCTGCAACTTAAAACCTGCCTGGGGACCAAAATGTCAAAATAACAGTTAAATGTCTTGCCCAGGGGTCACCCCGCCAGCATGTGGCCAAGGTGGGATTTGAATTTCTGGTTTGAGGACCAGCTCTCTAACCATTACCTCACTGTGTGTTCCTTTTGACCCCCTTCCTAGACCTCCCTCTACATGGGTGGGGAGGAGACCCCCTAGTTTGAGAAAAAAGCCTTCCCTCAACAGCTTTCCTGGATTGAAGGGCCAGAAAAGGCCTTGCACTCAACTACCTCACCCCGTTCATTTTATAAAGGCTCATTTTACAAAAGGGAAGTATCTAGGCCAACTCACACAGTGTGACTTGAGCAATAAAGTCAATCCTGGCACAGGGACTGGCACCCTGTCAATACATTCGGTGCTAGAGAGCACAGGAGAAGGATGAGATGAATTATGGGAAGGAGCTCCAAAGACCATAAAGTCTTTCTATGGTCCCAGAAACCCCTAGTAGGGATCTCCCCTTTCTGTCCTCTATCAGCCCCCTATACTCTCTGCTGTATTTGTCACAGTCTGGACTTATGGAAGACACCCATCTCTATCTCTGATGTGGCACAAGGTCTTGGATTCAAATTATGATTCTGACCCCTGTTGGTTAAGTGAACATTAACAAGTTACTCCAGCTCCCAGATCTAAGTTTCTCTACCTATAAAATGGATACTCTTTGATGAAAGTGTTTTATAAAATTGAAAAATGGGCTTTTAGTTATTATTGTCATTTTAAATTATCTTTGGATTTCCCCCTCCCCTATTAGAGCACCTTGCATGAAGTAGGTCTAAATGATTCAACTCAATTCAACAAGCATTTACTAGGCTCCTACTATGTGCCGGCCTCCCGGATAAGTGTTGGGCTTATATTGCTGTTGTTGATGTTATGTTGCTGTAGTGATGTAGTCACTACCGCTCCAACATTCCCAAGCATTCTCCCCTACGGTGATTGATTGGTTAGCTGACATGCACCAAGAATTATCCCCTCAGCCCAAACACACCCACACACAAAGGAAGAACACTGCCCAAGAAATCCAGAACCCCTCCCCACCAGACTGCCCCTGTCTGGCTGTCTAGAAGGGTCTCTCTGGTCTTATGGGGCAAGGACCGATCTCATTAACCATCATTATCTCCAGAATGACAGCAGCCCTTTCAAGGGAGATGAGCCTGGCATTCCTGTGGGAATGGATGTGGGGGAGGAAGGCAGGGGAAAGGAGGGAAAGACCCAGGAGGAAGACATTGGTGAGTCACGGGGAAGTCGGACAGCAGGGGAGCCGGGCTGTTCTGGGAAGGGGCAGGAGTCTTTGAAGTCAGTCTTGCTCCCTTCCTGTCCTGGAGGCTGGTGACAAACTGCAGAGCTTAATGGGAACCATAGCTGGAGGAAGGTTCTCATGAAGCAGACTTATAATGGAAGGGGAAAAATAAGCGTGAGCTCAATATCTGTCCCCTGATAGTAACTGCCCTCTCTCTACAAGTCTCCTGCCAATGCCTCGGTGTAACACTGAGGATGCCTGGGGGTCCTTCCTACAGAAAGACCTACTGTCTGAGAATTCACTCGATGAATCCAATGAGCATTTATTAACTCCCCCCTTTTTTGTGCCAGAGAGGGGCAGTTAGGAAGCACAGTGGATAGAGTCTACAATCGATAGTCACAAAGATCCATATTCATGAGTTCAAATCCAGCCTCTAACACTTATTAGCTGTGTGGTCCTGAGCAAATCACTTAACCCTGTTTGCCTCAGTTTCACCATCTGTAAAACAGGAAGGAAATGGCAAGTCACTCTAACATCTTTGCTAAGAAGATCCCAATGGGGTCATAAAGAGTCGGACGTGATTGAAAACAGCTAAACGACAACAATAAAATGTGTTAGACTCTGAGCTAGATCTAGGAATAAAAAACTAAACTTGAAACTCTTGCTAACCTCAAGGGGTTTATATTCTATTATATTTTACTGAAAGGTGACCATTTGAACACATAAAGTATTTGTAAATAAACAGAAAATAATTCTGGGTGGACCAAAGTACAAACAATTGTCTTTGAGGTGGGAAAGAACTCTTGTAAGAGATGCTGCTGAACTTGATCTTAAAGCGAGCTTAAAGGGGGTTTCCTAAGGCACAGATGAGCAAGGCATTCCAGCTATGGGCAGGTATGGACATGGGGGATGTCACAGATTTTCCCAGCCTGGGTAAAGGTCCAAAGGTGGGAGTCACAAGCCGGGGGAGAGCAAGTGAGCCGATATGGCTGGGGTGTCAAGTGTAGGATGGGAGAGGTGGGAAAGAGACCTCTCCCTGGCAAGCTGGTTAGCAGGTTTCATGCCCGTAACCACTCAGGAAGTCCCCATCTAAGGCAAGGAAGGAAGGCAGGCTTTTAATCTGCGTCAGGGCAGGGGCTACCCACTCTGATGAAGTCATGGCTCTTTGTGAGCACTGGAGGATTCATTATCCCCAGGGCTTGGGTCTGCATTTTTTAGCATGTGAAAATTTAATAAATAAATAAAGCAGCGATCAAGCATCATCAAATTATGTATGCACAGAGTCAGACAGCTTGACTCTCAAGACATAATCGTTTTAATTGCCAAGCCTCAGCAAAGGCCAGGGTTACAAACTGTTTCCACACTCCCTTCATTTTATTAAAATCCAATTATTCTCCCTTGCCATGGGTCACTTTACCAGGAGCAAAGTTGCATCTTTATCTGAATCCTAACCGGACTTCGAGAAACATGTTGGATTCCAGCAGGGAAATATCTGTCTTGCAGCAAATTGGCAAGTGTCAATTTGGGGGATTGGGTAAAGGGAGGGGAGAGGAGAGAGGCAAGCAGATGGCAAGCCGGGCTAAGAGAAAGGTTATGCTGGGGCAGCAGGAAGAAAGGCTGTGGATGCAGAATGGGTTTGAGTCTGAGTTTCACTCCTTGCTAACTGGGTGACTTTGCATAACAGGGCTACAGTTTCTCTATCTGTAAAATGGGACTGTGTTTTCTGTCCAAAAAACAGCAGAGTTAAGAGCGTGAAGCAAAGATTTTTAAATCGGGGACCACAGACTAAGAGGTCCTAAGTACTCCTAAAAATGGGATTGGGGGGGAGATGTTATCTCTATGTTCACTAGTGTTTACCATAAATGTAGCATTTGCTTCCATTATGAAAAGAGGCAACAAACCATTACTCTATAAAAGGATCCATAGTTCCATCAGATTGATAATGGGCTCCATGACTCACTCAAAATAAGGTCCTAGAGGCTGGTCATCAAACTGGCCACAGGATTATGAAATGATGAGTTATAACTCTCAAAGCAGGTTTGCTTCAAAGAAAGGTTGGTGTCCATATTAGTGGAAAGAGCATCCATAGGGATGAAATTATAAATACTGAAAATACAGTTATTCCATCCTTATCGTGACTTTCCCCTTTGTGGCTTCAATATATCGAGGGTCAACATAAGAAATTAAATTCGGGGGCAGTTTTGCAGAAGCCACATATAATACATGAAGGCTAGCAGATGACACAGGAAAAGTTTAGAAACCCAGAAATGTGTGAACTATGCATATAATGTATAATATCAATATATTTTTATCTTTTAATACTATAATAATTCAGACTTCTTCTCTGGTATGAAGAGAGGACCAAAAATTTTATTCAGATTTTCCAGATCGTAGCAGGGCAGGGGAAGGAGTCGGGAACCATGTCCCTAATCCCTGAGATATGGAAGGCACAGCTGTAGTTGAAACATGGCTGGTAGACGGCTGTCTTTAAAACAAGCATTTGAAATGGCAGGTACAGGGTTAGTTTGAATGGCAATTTCTTACAGTCAGGATTCCATTGCCTGGAGTAGAAAAGCAGGAATTTTTTCTGAGGAATATAAAAGCAACTATTGAGATACTAAAATAGTGACAGCACCATTCCCTAAGATCATTTTGAAGGGAAATGAAATGACTGATCCTGGTGAGTTCTTTGGTAGGATCAATTTCATTTCTGTTTTTTTCTTTTCTTTTCTTTCCTTCCTTCCTTCCTTCCTTCCTTCCTTCCTTCCTTCCTTCCTTCCTTCCTTCCTTCCTTCCTTCCTTCCTTCCTTTCTTCCTTCCTTCCTTCCTTTTCCTTTCTTTCTTTCTTTCTTTCTTTCTTTCTTTCTTTCTTTCTTTCTTTCTTTCTTTCTTTCTTTCTTTCTTTCTATCTTTCTTTCTTTCTTTCTTTCTTTCTTTCTTTCTTTCTTTCTTTCTTTCTTTCTTTCTTTCTTTCTTTCTTTCTTTCTTTTTTTTTAGAGAGTGCTACATACTTGCCCAATCCTAGGGAGGATACTGAAGTATAATACTAAGTATCTCTGGTTGCAGAGACAAAAACCATTATACAGGGAAATCATGCCAGCCAGTTCATTAGACTGTAAGCTCCTTGAGGGCAGGGATTATCTTTTGCCTCTTTTTGTATCCCCAGGACTTAGCACAGTGCCCAGCACACACAGTAAATGCTTAATAAAAGTCTGACTGAGATGGTGCACAGGATTCCAATCAATCAACAAGTTATTTCTTAAGCACCTACTGTATACCAGCAACTGTGCTAGGGATACAAGTAAAAACGAATGAAAAAATCCACTCTTATGATGAGCTTACTTTCTAATAAAAGAGATGAGTAGATACAGAAATACGTGCAACATAAATAAAAAGTTTACACCCCCTACACACATACATTAAACTCTACGTAGTCTGAGTATTTCAGTCTCAACTCTATACCTGTTTCCATTTTGAGGAAGGGGTATTTGCTTTAGAATCTTAGGTTGACAGTTAACTATTACACATGGAATCACAAGACCAGAGTTCAAATCCTAGGTCTGTCCACTTATTACCTGACCAGGTCACTTAATCTCTGGAGATCTTAATATTCCCATTTCTCAAATGAGGAGGGTTAGACCAGGTGATTCTGAAAGATTCTTCTGGCTTTAAATCCTATGATCTTAAGTGTGTACACTTAAGCTTGAAGGACTCTTTGCTGACCATGAGTTCTCAAAGGCTACGCCTCTAAGAACACAAGCTCTGACAGATGCCAACAAGCTGGAAAAGCTTGGAGCAGGTGTTCCAAAGTCCCCTTGGGTTCTATCAGTCTATTATTCTGCACCTTACAAAATGGGTATAGAATACAGAAAGGAATGGATTGGGAAGAGCTATATAGCAGGACTATAAGTTTCTGAGGTCATTTAAACCTAGTGGGTGTTTAACAAAAGTTTGTTGCCAGAATGGTGTATTTCCATTTTAATGTAAATTCATTGAGGGTAGATACCATTTTCCATTTGGTCTCTGTACCCAGTACCCAGCACAATGCCATACATGTAGAAGGCACTTAGGTAGGTTTGTTAGATACCTAGGTGACGCCATGAATAGAGTTCTGGGTCTGGAGGTAGAAAGACTCAACTTCTTGAGTTCAAATCCAACCTCAGCTACTTATTAACTGCGTATTGCTTAATCCTGCTTGCCTCAGTTTCCTCATCTGTAAAATGAACTGGAGAAGGAAATGGCAAACCACTTTAGTATCTTTGCCAAGAAAATTCTAAAGGGGATCATAAAGAGTTGGACATGCCTGAAATGATTGAGCAGCAACAAAAAAAAAAACGCTTGTTGCACTGGATTTCGCCCTGCTCTCACTGCCCACCCACAAATGAACTGTTTTGAATGGCACTTTCCTCTGAAGGTAAAACATATGCCCTATTTCTGCAGAGGGAAGGAGTAATTGCTTTGCAAACTTTGTAAAACTCAGACCAACAGTATGGCTTATAACAGCTCTTTGTGCTGTGCAGTATAGATAGGGAGAACAGGGTTGGGGTGGAGAGGGCACAGGAGCAGGACACTTGAAGGGAAGAAAGACATTTAATACTTACTAGCTATGTGATTCTGGGCAAGACATTTAACCCCAATTGCCTCACCAAAAAAAAAAATTATAAAGAAGGGAACCATAAAAGTACTTATATCACAGGGTTATTGTGAAGGTCAAATGACAATATCTTCAAAGTCCTTAGTACAGGACCTGCTATATAATAGATGCTTAATAAATACTTATTCTCTTTCCTTCTCTTCTAGATATTAAATATGTATGAAAGTTAGAGGATTTAGACCCAGAAAGTACCTTAGAGACCACCTGGTCCACTTTATTCCCCATCTGACAGATGAGGAAACTAAAGCCCATAAAAGGAAACTTGATGAAGATCACACAATTATTAATCACTATTAATTATAATTACTTATTATTAGTCACTATTATTAAATTATTAAGATTGCACAATTATCAATGACTATTATTCATCATTAGTCATTATTATTTAATTATTAAGTCATGCAATTGAGGGTGAATGTGGAAAACTATCTTTTTATTTAAAAATCATGTAATTATAGATTATTATGGATTATTAGTCATTGTTATTTAATTATTGAAACCACACAATTATTAATCACTATTATTTAATTATTAATCACTAAGTAAGCAACTGAGGATGAATCAGAACTTGGGTTTTCTGCCCCAAAATTCAGTATCATTTCCACTCTACTCAAGAGGCATCTGATAAACTTTTCATAAATCAGGAATAAGTAAACAAAGGAAGGAATGGCTTGGATTTGAATCCTGCCTCAGATACATCCTAACTATATGCTCCTGAATAGGACTAGACTGCCTCAGTCTTAGTTTCCTCATGTGTAAAATGGGGATAATTCAAGCACCTACATCACAGAGTTGTTATGAGATCAAATGAGATGATGTAAAGCACTCCATAATGTAAACAGTGATTACCATGATTAGTATTACTAAAGTTAATTGGTGAGATCTCTTTCTCTCCTGTTCCCTGCAGTCTTATCTGGGCTGGAAAAAAACCCAGCCATTTTTCTCCCAAGGAAAGGAGACAGAAGTAAGCCCTTTAGGTCACATTTTCAGTAAATTTTCTTGTGCAAACACAGGGCTTTGGGGAATTGGTCTCTCATGTATTCTGAAAGTCAGAGGGTACCTGTCTCCTTTACTCATGAAAACCAGACCACTACATTCCAGCTGCCTGAGGCTGGAAAGGCAGGAGGCCCCTCTCCCCAAGGTCCTGGTTGGTGGGGTCATGAGAAGCAGCAGAGATGGTCACCGCCACAGATCCTTAGAACCTCAGATCTGGACGAGATCTCTTTAAACACTGAAGATCAGAGATGGGGAGGACTTTAAAGCTCACATAATTCACACACACCCTCCTTTTATTTTTATAGAAAGAAAAACAAGCCCAGGAATAGAAGTAATTTGCCCAAAATGGGCATCACTGCCCAGCCCAAGATTAGAATCTGTATATCCTGACTCCCAGGCCTGAGTTCTAAAGTGACACAGCATTAAGTGGCTCATTAAGTAGCACACAAGACACTGTGTGCTGCATAAAGTTGTAAGTATTTCATAAGATATAAATACTTAATACAGTTTTGCTGAAAGTGTTTTTTTTTTTTTTTTTTTTTTTTTTTTTTTTAATACCAGGGGTTCCCTCTCCTCAGGGAACTACAAGGCCAAATGGCTTTGCCCTGCTTAAGAAGAAACAGTTTTAGCCCTCCCCCCCTTTGATTTAGTTCATCTCAATTAGTATATAATAATATTTTAACAGATAAATAAATGCAATATAATTTCAGGAGAGAAAGCATTAATGGAGTGAGAGGTCAGGAAAGGCTCCCCCATATACTGGGGCCTCTTATCCTGTATCTAAGGATAGTAGATTTAGTTGGAAGAAAGAAGGGGTAATCCATGAGCTTGGTTATGAAAAAGTCCCTCGCTATTTTCATGAATCTTTGGTTTCTTGGCCCAGGAGTTCAAATCCAGCCTTAGACACTTAATACTACTGTGTGATTCTGGGCAAATCATTTAACCCCAATTGCTTTGCCTCCCAAAAATCTTTGATTTCTTTTGTAACCCTATTTATCTTATGCATTTTAAAACATTATTCTAGTCCATAGGTCTCATAGCCAGTCAAAGGGGTCCAAAGGTTTAAAGTTTAAAAGGTTTAAGAAGAACCCCAGTATAAAAGACAGCATTGAGCTGAGCCCCAAAGAAAGGACTGGAAGAGATGAGGAAGGCTTTCTAGGTGAGAGATGAAATGCCAAGTTCAGACAATAGCAAGGAAGCCAGTTTGGCTGAAATCATCATGAAGGGGAGAAATGGGAAAAATGCCTGGAAAGGTAAGCTGGAGGCAGTTTGTGAAACAGTTTCCACTGCCAGGCTGGAAGTTTCTGGTTGCTGTTGTTTTTTAAATTTCATCATAGCAGTAAGAGGAAGTCATTGATGAGTTTTGAGCAGAGGAGGGGCTCAGTGAGAAGACCGTGTTGGCAGCTGTGCAGGGAAGATGGATTGGGGCCAGGAGAAGCCGGTGTGGGAGAGATCGCCCCATTGTCCTGGGACTGTGGCAGCCTCATGCTCTCAGGCCAGCCAAAGTGGGTTCCAGAACAGATGTGGGACTGTGCCGAAACGGCTTCAGATGTGGTTGGCGGAGGGCGCACACAGCCAATATGCCAGCACTAGGTGAATTAAATACTGTCATTAGAGGTACAAAGCCCAATTAAAATAGAGAGGAAAACAACGTCCCCTTTCCCAAGGCCCAGCCCAGCCAGCTGTGCATCAGCCCCCCCTCCAGGTTACTCCTTAGACCCTCCCCCTTGGCTCTGGTTCCAGTTTTGGACGCCCGCCTCCTTCCTCCCAACAGCCACCTGCCCTCTGCCTTCTCCCACCATGAGAAAGTCAATATTGACGCCGACCATCTCCTTCCTCCTGCCCTTTCATGTGTGAAAGGGGGAGAAAGCAGGGCAAGGGCGGGGGAGGGAGATGAAGTGGGGTGTGAGAATCAGCTACTGAATTTTCTACTCAAGTCTCTCTGAGAAGAGATGAGAAGTAGACTCCCTGACCCCAAACTGAAGTTCCCAGCTGCACTTCATTACTGATTTCTCTAGGAAACCCTTCTGAGAGAACCAGCTCAGTTAGATATCACCTGTTAACAGCAGCCGCCTCGGCCCCCCTACCTCCTGAACAAATAAGGTTGTGGCCACAGGGTGGGCATGGGAAGGTGGTTGGGGTAGAAGGTGGCAAACAGCCTCTCTGAAGTCTCCCCGGCAGCTTCGGCGAACACACAAATAGCAAGGAGGCCCAATAGGAAGAGGGAGAAATGGTGGTCTAGCAGGCTATCGGAGAGCCTGGGTTCAAATCCTAACCTGGCCACTGTATGACCTTGGCGTTTAAAATAAACATTTCTCATCGCCTGTGTGCTAGGCACTAGAGAGGACCGTATAAAAGGTCAAAAGGATGGTGCCTTCGATGAGCTGTCCCCTAGGGAATCCAGACTATTCCTGCCCTTGTTACTCCCAACAGGATGCTCTCTGGGTCTCAGCTGCTTCACCTGTAAAATGGGAGGATTGGCCTCCATGTCCTGAGATCCCTTCCTGGCTCAGAATCTATACTCTAATAAAGGTTGGATTTGAAGTCAAAAGATCCTTTGCTTCACCCCAGTTTGCTCATCTACAAAATAAAAGGCTTAGCCGATCCCCAAGGTTCTTTCGGCTACCAGGCAAATGTTCAGACAACGGGGATAGCTTGCCTACGTGAAAAGGAGGAGACCGAGCCGGACTCTTTCCCTCATCGCATGGTTTTGAAATGCCACCATCCGATATTTGTCAGGCTGGTTATTTAAAGGGCAACGGGGGACCGCTGGTGAATCTAGTTAGACAATTATCATTTAGCCCATGATATTTGCAAAGAGCCTTATCAGTCTTCTACTTCATTATTTCTAGCAGTCACCCCATGAGCCAGGTCAGCCCTATTACCTTCGTTTTATAAAGGAAAATGTGGAGGGACTGGGGGGAGGGGGTGTAAAGTAATTAGCCAGAAGTCAGCTGCTAGACAAAGCCCAGGAAAAAAAGTCAGGATTAGAACTATGTCCTTTATTGGAGGTTAGGCGGACTATCCATTCTCCCAACATGCTCTCTGTCCCTTTTGTTTGGCAGTCACAAGAAATGCAGGATTCACCAATCTAGACTAATCTCTTCACTATATCTGTGACAAATCTGAGTTATACAAAAGGAAAGGTCTTGTGCAAGGCTACTGAGCTACAGCAGCAGGACTGGGGCTTGAACCTCAAGCAGTAGATAGAGAAAGCAGTAAGGAAGCCCTCTGTGCCAGACACTGTGCTAAGCGCTGTTCCTACCCTCAGGGAGCTTACATTCTAATAGGGAAGAGAACACATGGGGAGGAGGTGCTGGAGAGCTGAGATGAGAGGGGAGAAGAGGAAGAGTCTGGCGTGGCAGTTGAAGAGAAAGGTGGAATCCAAATAAGAGTGGAATTAAGTATGACTAGTATCCTTCCTAAAATGGTGGGGGCAGGAAGGAAATTATTAATGAGGAGGAACATCAGAGAATGCTTCTCCTGAGGGATCAGTGTCAGGATTTGAAGCCAGATACATGAGTTCAAATCTGACTATACTACTCCTTATCCATCTTATTTTGAATAAATCATTCACCAGTATGAGCCTCAGTTTACCTCTTCTAGAAAATGAAGGGATTGTGCCAAATGATCTCTAATATCCCTTTCAGCTCTAAATTCTGTGAACTAGCCATGAGCTGGGTGAATTTCTCTCTTGCCTTCTGTGTCTCAGTGCCCTTCTCTGTAAAGTGATGTGATTAGGCTCAGGGATCTCTTAGGTCCCTCCCAGTCCTGAAATCTCTAGCTGCTAGGTTACCAGGTCATTTGGGGCACTGGGGAAGCAGAGTCCTCATGGGGATCCTTGGGGTACAAAAGTTGACTAAGAGCTAGCTTGTCAGGAATCTCCCACCGGTGCTCAGTGGGAACAGTGGAGTCAGCCCAGAACCCCCACACAGCCTTTGGACAAAACAAGCTTCTTCCCTACCCCTTCCAGCTCAGGCCTCTCCAGGGACTGAAGTCCATAGGATTCCCAGCAGCCAGAGGGGAGCTGTGCTCAGTAAATGGGCCAGGCTCAGAGCTCCTTTCTGGAAGCCAGGATATGTTGGCGTCTGCACAGTGTCAGGTCCCAGGGGCCAAGACCTGCATCTCCATCTCCTATCTCAGCTAAAAATACAGAAATCAGCAAGGGGCAGATTCTTCAGCTGAACTCTGAACATTGGGTGCACTTGACATTTGTCTTGGGAATTGGGAAGGAATGTGATTCTGGAAACAGATTGTGTAGGAGAGGGAGTGGGGGGAGGAGGAGAGAGAGAGAGAGAGAGAGAGAGAGAGAGAGAGAGAGAGAGAGAGAGAGAGGGAGGGGAGGGAGAGGAGGGAGGGAGGAAGGGAGGAGAAAGAGAGAGGGGGGGGGAAGTGGGGGGAGAGAAGGAGGGGAGGGGGAGGGAGATAGAGACAGAAAGAAACAGGAGAGACAGACAGAGAGATAGAGACAGAGAAAGAGACAAAGAGAGAGAAAGAGAGAGGAGGGGGAAGGGGAAGGGGGATATGCTGAGAAAGGATTAATGAATTCGAGAAATTACGAGACCCTAGGGAGGCAATGTGGCACATCGAATAAAAAGAGACCTGGCTCCGGGGTCAGGAGATCTCCGCTGGCATCTAACTAAGCGCTGAGCTACATTAGGCCGAGTGACCTCGGGCAGGGCGCAGGCGGGCTCCAGGTCGGTTTCCTCCTCTATAAGACGCAGGGGTTCGTCTCAGCTCAAGGCGAAGTCCCTCCCGGCTCCAAAGCCTCTAATCGTCCAGCGCGAGCCAGACATCTCTCCCCTTCCACTCCCCTCGGAAGGCAGGCCCAGCTGGCTTCCAACAGCCGCCCGCACCGCCCGGCCTCCCCCGCGAGCAGAAAGCGCTGATGGGGCCAGACAAGCGGAATGAAAGGGGCAGAGGGCGAGGGCCGCCGATTTTCTTTTCCTTTTTTTTCTGGCTTTTTTTTTTTTTTTTTTTAAAAGCAAAGGAGGATTTTTTACAGAGGGCCCAGGCTTGCGAGGGGAGCAGAAGTCTGTTGTTAACGCCGTGCCAAACCCAAAGTGGCTGTTCCTTAACTGCAATCCAATAAAAGTGCTACTTGTCTATTTATCATCCTCGGGGCTTTTTATCACAGTGCAGATGGCTGCTACCTTTGGAAGGCACAGCAGCGCCCTGGCACCGGCGCCTCCGCCGTGCAGAAGCTGAGCTCAACAGAATCTGTGCCTGCACCTGTGAGGAGCCGCCGGGGCTGGCTGCCGGATCTCCTTGGGAGAGAGCGGGCGGCCCGCCGAGGGGGGCGGGACCGAGGACGGCTACCTGCTAAGGGCCCCCTCCGGGGGAGCAACACCGGGGGGAAGGAGGGAGGGGGGAGGGACGGAGGGACAATGGTCCGGGCAGCCCGCTCTTAGGGGGTCCCTCCCTCTCTCCTCCTCCTCTTTTCCCCTCTTCCTTCCTCCATCCCCTTTCCCCCCCCTCTCCTTTTCCCCTTTCTCCCTCCCCTTTCTCCCCTCTCTGCTCTTCCCCCTTCCCACCTCCCTTTTCTTCTTCCCTCTTCCTCCTTCCTCCTCTTTCTTCCTTCCTCTCCTTCTCTCCCTCCCCTCTTTTCTCTTTCTTCTCCTCATCTTTTCTCTCCTCTCCCTCTCCTCCTTCTTTTTTCCCTCTTCCCCATCTGTTTCCTCCTATCCCTCATCTCTTTTCTCTCTCTCCTCTCTCCCTCCCTTCCCCCCCTTTCTCTCTTTTCTTTCATTCTCCCCCCTCCCTTCCCAACTTTAGCCTTTCTTAGTTTACAGAGCTAGGGAATGAAACAGGTAAGAGGTCCTCCTTCCCCTCCCTCCGTCTCCCTTCCTCTTCTCTCCCTTTCCTCTCCTTCTTCCCCCTTCTTTCCCCCCTCCCTTGGTCTCCTCACCCCCTTCTCCTGTATGTGGCGCCCAGACAACACCGGGTCAGGCCTGTAATTACCCCCACGTGTCTCTGAGGAAACAAACAAACAAAAAAAACTCCTCAGCAAAGTCCCCAGCCCAAGGGGAGAGGATAGAAGGGGAGGAAGGGGGAGGGGAAGAGAAAAGGAGAGAGGGAAGAGAAAGAGGAAGGGAAGGAGAAAGAGGGAAGGTGGAGGCAGGGAAGAGAGGAAAGGAGTGAGTAGGGGAGGGAGGGAGGAGTGGAGAAAAGGAAGGGATAGGAAAGCAGGAGGGAAGAAGGGGAAGAGAGGGAAGGAAGAAGAGAGAAAGAGGGAGAGAAGGAAAAGGGAGAGGGGTGGAGAGCTGAGAAGCAGAGGCAGAAATATTTTTGTGTTTTTCCCTCTGCTGGCTGAATCCTTTCTAGTCAAGCTTCAATGGCACCTGCTAGGTCACAGGAGTCAGAATTAGAAGTAGCCTTGGGGACGCAGCTTGGCACAATGGCAAGAACATTAGATTTCAAGCCCTGGGACTTTTGTGATTTTGGCAAGTGTCTTCACTTGTTGCAACTAGAAGTAATGCTCCCCCTCACCCCCAACAAACACACACCCTTTATCCAACAGAAGAGATGATGAAGGCTCATGATCATTTACGAAGTATCAGATTGGGAATCAAAGGGGAATTCTCAGTTCTTAAACCATTCCATACTCCAAGAAGCCCTCCCTGATTTCCCCAGTTAGTTACTTTAGGCACCACATCTGACTCCGGAGGATGTTGGTTTCCTCAGCTTTATTAAGAGAAGGTTGGACAAGGTGACTTCCAAGGAAATGAAATGTTTTCCAAGATCTCTTCTCTAAATCTGTTCTTGCTCTCAACCTATCATCCCATGGAGGGCCTAAGACTGGGACTTAGAAGTAACCCCAAGGATGGTAAGCTAGTCAAAATGAAGCTGAGTCATTAAGTGGGTGTCCCAGGCTCATGAAAAGGGCAAGGCCCCCCAAACTCAAGCTACCCCTTCATTCCACCCTCTCTTATTTCACAAAGCATTTGGTTTGGTGGAATATCATGCATCATTTTTTAATCCTTTTGGGGGGAGTGACATATTTAGATTTAGAAATGGGGGAAGTGGGTTCAGGTGTTGACCTCAACCAACCCTTATTACCCGAGTGAAGCTGGAGAGATCATTTAATTGTTACCTGTAAAGTGATGCTACTTTGCTCCCAAGGGTATGGGGAGCAGAGGGCTTGGTTATTATCAGAAAATCATGGGAAGAGCATTGTTTTGGGGGTTAGCTTGATTTAGCCACTACCTATGTAATCTTGGGCAGTTACTTCCGGATCTCAGTTTCCTTCGCTGTAAAAGAGAAGCATTTGACTAGATGCATCTTGGGTCTTTTCCAGCTCGAAGCCCTCAATGCCAGGGAAAGTAATTTTGAGCAGAGGAGGGAAAACTCCTTGGATCAATTAACCTTCTGGAAATGTGAGTTGTTATGACACTTTAAGTGTCATGAAAGCAGGGACTCCCGTGACTTCTGTCAACCTTGTCTCTCGTAAGTACAGGGCCCTGGACGCTCTGCAGAAGCTTCATAAATGTCTGTGGTTCTGTGGGCAGGGAGCGGTACGGTGGCCCCCGAAGGGAAGAGCTTGGGGATGGGAGAGATGCCCATGGTCACCATGAGGCAGAGATGCTCACTGCTAATCAAAAGCCCCACCTGGGCAGAGAGAAGCTGCTATGGACAGCACACCCCTCCTGCCATGGCCAGCCATTCCAATCTCTAGTATTATGCTGATCACAGTGACTTTTATTATGTATTACATCCACAATCAAGGCTCTGTTGTTGAGACAGAAGGATAGAGAGACACAGCTGAAAGCTGGCTTGGTCAAAAGGCCATTACCTGGCTAGAGTCATACTACTTAGCCTATAGTCAGAGACCCTGGACTTCTGAAATCAAGACACAGAACAGGAAAGGCCCAGTGTAGAGCACTGGGATTGAAATCAATAATATTCCTCCTGTGTGGACAAGTCCTTTTATTCTTTCAAATGAGATTTCTAAGGTTCTTTCCTTCACCTCCCTGGAAGTCAGTAAGAGAGGGCTGGACATAATGGCCTCTGAATTCTTCTCTAGCTCTAGATCTCTGACCCTCTCCTCTGGCTCTAAATAGTCATCTTAGGTAACTCTCCCCTTCGAGTAACAGCAGCGGGCCACCTCTGTCTGTACTCTCCCAGGTGGCTCCAGGTTTCAGCCCCTGGTTTCTGGGCACAAATGTAGCCTCTTTCACTTCCTCCAAAGATGGAAGAGATAAACGGGCAAATCCAGGCAACCTAAGGAAGCCATGACTAGACACTTTTGGCAATGAGATGGAAAACTGGGGGGAAATCCTCTCTCTTCTCTGATCCCCACAGCACCCTATCTCCCCAAAAGAATCATTTAATTTTTTTCTCAAATTGGAAAACTCTTTCCTTCACTTGACTTCATATCACAGGTAATCCTCCAATGCTAAAAGAACAAGAAGAAAGTCTTTAGAACATTGGATAAGATCTCAGTGGGAAATATATGGGAAAATCATAAAACTTTAGAGCTGGGTGGGACTCAGAGGCAAAATGTTAGAGTGGGAAGGTGCTTTACGACACAGAATGCTGTAAACAGATCCAAACAAAGTCCTGGAGGAGTGGTAATCTGAATGAGGGTCTATAAGAAGAGGGAGACTTGTTATTTTGCAAGAAAATAGGGTTCAGGCCAAGCAGAGAACCACAAGACCTTTTCCAGATCCAGCAATCTGGCCATTATAAGACCTTGACATGTTGGAGGAAGGATATCTCATATTGAAAGGGAGCCAGGATTCATGGAAGGAAATTTGCTATTGGGATATCAGGTCAGGTCAGCCAGTAAAGGAAGGGGGGGAGGCGGGAAAACAGAGTCAGAGAATGTCAGGGTTGGGAGGAAACTTCCCACACATTGTCTTAGAATGGCCCAGATGCATGCTTGGGCCAGCTCCGACTTCTTGGGGAAAGCCTGTTGTTAAATTTTCAGTGTGTGGGCACGTATACTTTGCAGATTACAATCAGGAACTGCTTTATTGTTCTGTTGATTGTTTAGCCCAGAGGTTTCCAACTCATACAGAAAAGGACAGGGCACTAAACCACCATAAGGATTCCTTTGGATTGCATATTGACTTAGAAAACTGCACATGTTCAAATATTTCTTTTTATTATTATATCAACACTCTAAAATCAGAAAGGAACTGAATTTTAATCTTGTTTGGGGTACACTCAAGAATGTTATGGGCCAGATGCTGCCTATAAAGGCACCTCTCTGTCTAGACTTAAGAAAGTGAAGGAGAATATTAAAAATACAGATTAAATGTTGAAGTTGGGAGCCTATTGTTAAATATTTGCCAACACGTCCCCAGAGGAGTCTTGGCACATAAGACTGTTCCTACTGGAAGGGTCTTTGGTATATGAAAGAGAGTGTGGGGGTGAGAGGCAGAAAGCAGCTTCAGATTGGGAACCTGTTATGAGCCAGGTCGACGGTAGCCTTTGGGAGCTGTAAATCAGCGGTCTACGGCAGCATCAGCTGGCACCATTTGGGAATCACAAAATTGTGTGGACAGAGCTAGAGGGTCAAGGTTCGAATTCTGTCCCTATCTGTGTGACCATGATCAAAACGATTCATGTCTCCACATCTCGAATGAACAGAACTCTATGATTTCAAATACACCGATTGTCACCTCTTCAAAACCGCAATGAACCTCAGTTTTTTAGATCTGTAAAATGGGAATCACAAGATTATACTCCCTACTTGATGGGGAAATTGTAGGGGAAAGAAAAGACTTTGTGAACCTTAAAAAACCACTTAAAACCCAACAAATTCTTATTACTCCAGAAACCGGCTCTTAAAAAGCATTCTGAGAGTCCAGGGAACACAGTGGGGAGGATTGTGGGCCTCCGAGCAGTTCTGGCTTTTCTTCCTTTCGGAGGGGAAGGGAATTTTATTCTATTTTTTTTTTTTTGCAATTAACAGGCATTTGTTTTCTCCCCCTCCCACTTCCCCCTCAATTGAATAATAATAAAAAGAAGACCTTCATAACAAATATGCATAGTCAAGAAAACAAATTCCGACATCAGGGTCATGGCTTCTCAGTGCCCGGTGGTGGATGGGGCTGTGGGGTAGGCCACACACAAATGGCGCCTGCAAGTGGGGGCTTCACAACAGGGGCTCCCGTCCCAGCTGCCTCCCCTGGTAGAGAGGTCTGGAATCCACCAAGTACATAAGCAGCCGTGTGTGTGTGTGTGTGTGTGTGTGTGTGTGTGTGTGTGTGTGTCCCTCCCCCCAGCTCTCTGCAGAACAAAGTACACACTCTATCTCTGCAAACCCACCGCCATCTGTCTCTGGGCCTGGCCGAGCCCCACCAGAAAGGCAGCCTCTGTCATTGGAGACAGTGGGAAGTGGGGAAGGCCTCCCTCCCTCTCGGTGGCCCTCCCCAGTCTCTGCCAGCCAGATGGCAGGAGGCAAGGGCTCATTGGGCTGCACTGAATGAATGCCCTTCCGCCAAGCCTGTCACCCCGGCTCTAACTCTCCCTGACCTCCCTCCTGGGGGCCACATTACTTAGCCACCCAGCCAAACCAAATGGCTTTTCCCGGGTAATTGTGCAGGACACCAACAATGCCTTTTTATGATGTTTGAACCCTTCTGACCCTTTGCAACCCCCCTGTCCTGGGGCCTGGACCTCCAGTGGCCCTTTTCACCCAAAGCTCCCTCCTATCCCATCCCAAAGGAGCAATAAATCACAAGGCACATGATGGGAAAAGGCTGAAAAGGGGGGGGCAGCGATGGAGACGCCCCTCATGAATCTGTTTGTCAGAGAAGGGGAGAGAGAGAAAGAGATAGAGAGAGACAGAGACAGAGGAGGGAGAGGAAGAGAGATAAAAGAAAGAGAGACAGAGAGATGAAAAAGAGGGAGACAGAGATAGAGAAAAAGAGACAGAGATAGATATAGAGACAGAGATGGGGGGAGGAAGAGAGATAAAAGAGAGACAGAGATGGGGGGAGGAAGAGAGATAAAAGAGAGACAGAGAGATGAAAGAGAGGGAGACAGAGATGGAGAAAAAGAAAGAGACAGAGAGAGACAGAGACAACCAGATAGAGCAGGGCATCAGCCTTGTATATCTAGGAAACTAGCTTTGTGGGGAAAGAAGGGGGATTAAGGGTCAAATTCTCTTGCTTTGTGGAGAATCCCTAGTGGGCAATTTCTGCTGGAGATTCTCCCTGTTTTCAGTTCAGAGATACTTTGGACAGTCCAGGTCCTTCCCAGACTGAAAAACCCTAAATCCTGAGAGAGTTGTAAGACACCTCAGAAGTCACGGAGCCCAGCCTGTATCTGCTGCGTTTCGAGTCTGAGGAAGCAAGCTCTGACATTTATCCCCAGGTAGCACTGAGCAGGGCATTTCAACTCTGGGGGCCTCAGTTTCCTGAGGTTGTTGTGAAGCTCTTAAATCAGGAGTTCTTAATAAGTGTGTGTGTGTGTGTGTGTGTGTGTGAGAGATGGAGGCAGGTGTTATAATTAGCCCATTTTACAGATGAGAAAATTGGTACAAACAGATTAAATGATACCCAGCCAGTAAAAATTTGAGGTGGGAATTGAACTCAGGTCTTGCTGACTGCATACCTGGCGTTCCACCTACTGCACCACCCAGCTGCCTGATGTCCTTGCCCTACCTATCAAAGGAATGTGGAGAAGACTGAAAGAGATATTGGAAGTGAAAATACTTTGAAACACATATACCTACCTGCAAGGGACAATTAGCCTGGGAAAAGGCGATATGGTAGACTAAGAAGGCCAGCCTTGGAGTTAGCAAGTCCAGCTTCTGACACTAATTAATTGTTAACTGTGTTAACTGTGTGACTCTGAACATGAGAGAAACCTGCAGCTTCCAGGATGTCCTAAGGCTCTGAATTACAGACAAATTGCAGATCTGCCCCAGAGGAAGGTGTTTCCCTCAGGGGACTTCCCCCCAAAGTCAGGAGACTCATGGTCCACGTCCATCATCTCACCTGGACCAAGAAATAGGGTAGGAAACAACATCTGTGTGGGAAAAGCTCGGGAGAGCCTCACACACTGCATGGACTGCCAGGTGAGAACATGTAGGAGCTAGTCCCAAGCCTCCATGAGGGAGAATCTCCTAGAGAAATCCTGGGGTTCCAAAAGGACTGGATCCAGCATGTCCGGGACCTTTGGCAAGAGAGTGGGTTCTCTCTGGTCAATTTTTACAGCTGCTTCTGGGGCCTTTTGATCTAGAATGTCAATCTGGGATCCTTAGAGTGAGGGTTCTAGGCCCCCATGGTCATCTGGGGAGGGGATTGGGAGGATGAATACTGGCTGGGCCCAGGCCTGGCCTAGGTAGGCCCGGGAGTGATGGCCGTGTTGATCCATGTAATGTGCGTCTGAGACCACAGATGGAGCACCGGACGGGTTAGATCCTTTGAAGATGGACAGAAAGACACCCCAAAGAGTCCTGGGCTTTGTCTGACCACAGCATTCTGTCTGTGGGCTGGTGTGGTGCATCTGGAAAGGTTTTCAGCCACGGATGGTGATGGTGACAAGGGGGAAATAAATGTGGGTCATTGGGCTTGTGGTTTCTGCCCTGTCATTGGAACCCCACCCCTGGAGACTTGATAAATAATGCTGATAGAGGCAGCTAGGATGCTAGACCTTAGAATGTTAAAGCTGAAAGGCCCCTCAGAACACAGATTGTCAGTGCTGGAAGGGACCTCACACCTCCAAGGGACCTCAGAAGACAGGGTTTGAATCCTGGCTGCTGCTGCAGGAATCAAAGGGTAACTGGGGGCAAGTCACTACTTCTGGGTCTTAGTTTCCTAATTTACAAAATGAAGTGCTGGACTACATGACAGCCAAGATCCCACTAGGTCTCCAGCATGGAAAAGTCAGGCAGCTATGGGGTGCCATAGTTCGTGGAGTCAGAAGGACTCATCTTCCTGAGTTCAAATCCGACCTCAGACACTTACTAACTGTGGGATCCTGGACAAGCCATTTCACCCAGTTTGGCTCAGTTTCTTCATCTGTAAAATGAGCTGGAGAAGGAAATGGCAAAACCATTCCCGTATCTCTACCAAAAGAACCCCAAATGGGGTCCCGGGAAAAATGACTTAAAGAATCTTGGCCCTGAAATAAGAGGACCTGAATTTGAATCTTAACCTTCCTTGGGTTCCCTGTTGCTCTAACCATCTACAGCTGATCTGAAGATTTATGGATTTACCTTGGATTAGGAATGGAGCATTAATCTAGAGCAGACATAGGGCCTCTGACTCTGCCGCAGTAAGCTGCTAACCGGCTTGTCTGCCTTGCTCGTGTATAGCTGCCATCCTTGTCCTCTCTCCACTGCAGTGACTATTCCTGCCTTTCCCCATCCCTTCTAAAGCCATAGGCAAATAGCTCCTCAGTCAGATCTAGATCTGGCCAACTAGGGCTTTTATAGCATCATCATCTCTTTATTTTCCTGGCATAGCCATCATGCGGCGGGCTTGCTGCCCAGCAAAAGAAGACCTTGGTCTTGGCGTCAGAAGGTTTTTTCAACCCTCTATCCCCCAAATTCCATCTTAGAGAGAAAGTAATATTTACATATTAAAAGAGGTTCTTTTCTCTATCCTCTCTCCCTCCCCGCTCCTCCTTCTCAGTATTTCCTCTGGAGATTTTAATTATTCCACGGTTGATCAGGGGGTCTCTGTGACTCCAGCTACCTCCTCATCAAGCTCTGGCAGAGGGCAAACATGGGATGGGTAAGGCAGACGCTCAACTGGCTGATCAGATGGTGACTGAAGAGGGACTCGTGTGTGTGTGTGTGTGTGTGTGTGTGTGTGTGTGTGTGTGCAAGCTGCTGAGGACCGGAGAGAGGGAAGGAGAGATTGGTTCCTCTCCCTCCCCCAAGGTTCATTAATGGGGAATTTCATGGGTGTGGTCATATGTGAACTCAGCTGGCTGGACTGCACCCCAGAGCCATCTGTTAGGAGGCCAAAAGTCACCCAGATTTCTCTGGGCTTCAGCTGCACTGACCTCATCATTAACTAACACCCCCAGCTCTTAAAAAAAAAAAAAAAGCAGATGTCTCCCCTCAATAAGCAAAATGTTTTCTCCAGGCGCTGGTCTCCCTCCCCCAAATCACATAGGTTTTCTCCCATCTTCCCTTTTTTCTTTCTTCCTCATCTCTTGTTACTCATAAGCCTTTGGGGGGGTGTCTTGGGGTGGGGGATTGTGTGGAAGGGGCTTGGGAAGCCAGCTTTATCTTCAGCCTGAAGTTTGAAAAAATAAAATTCTGATGAGCGCAGAAAACTTGAGTTTCTGGATCCTGATACTCTAAACCATTTCCAAAGAGAAACTTTGCTTGGGAGAGGATTCTGGCCTGGCTCTCTTGAGTCATCTGATTAATAATAATGGCTCCTATTGCTTTGGTTTTAAAGTTGGCAAAGCACTGTCCTCGCAAAGGCCCTGTGAGGTGGGGGATATACTTTGCATACAAGGAAACTGAGGCACAGATTGGAGAAAGGGAACTTGGAGGCATTCTGGGGTAACAGAAAGGGGAAGAAGACTAGGGTAAGATTCAGGGTAACTTCTCTGTAGCTCACTTTCTCCATCTGTAATGTAATTGAACTAAATGATCTCAAAGGTCCCTTCCGGTTTGACTTGGGGAGCATTTGAGATAATTTACTTCATATTTCTCATTTCTTAATGCAGGAAATTTAGACCCAAAAAAGGGAGATTGTTTGCCCCCCCCCCCCCCCCCAGGCCGGGTCATGCAGTTAAATGGCAGGGCCAGAACCCTGTGCTCCCCAGACTAATCCCCAGGTTTGTGTTTGAATCATAAAACTGGACAAAACTCAGGCACCTGGGCTGGTTTGGGACCCTTAACACTGAATCATCCCTGAACCTAGGAGCTGGGCCCCCTATAGCGACAATGACAAGACTAAGGTTCAGAGAGGAAAGTGACCTGCCCATGGTGAGTCACAAAGTTCTGCTGGACCCAGCCTTGCTGACTCCAGCCCCAACACAGCAACTCAGGTCCTTCCTGGACTGGGGGGGGGGCAGTGAGCACTAGTTGGGGAGGCAGAGGAAGGACTATGCAGGAAGGGGGAGCTTCTCAGGAAAACCGCCTCTTCCCTCATTCACCACTCTGCCAGGCCTGCCAGCCGGAGCTGCCAGCTCTTCTCCCCACCCGCCCCCCTCACTGTCTCCCCTCCATCCGCCACCCTTTGGGGCAGGAATCCAGGCCTGGAGCCAGCATCATTCATTGCAAGCCAGAGACCCTCCCCATAAAGCCAAAGGGCACCCCGCTGAGCAGCTCCTTCTCTCTCTCTCTCTCTCTCTCTCTCTCTCTCTCTCTGTCTCTGTCTCTCTCTCTGTGTCTCTCTGTTTCTGTCTCTGTCTGTCTCTCTGTCTCTCTGTCTCTTTCTCTCTCTGTCTCTCTTTCTCGATATATATCTTTCTGTCTCTGTCTCTGTCTCTCTCTTTCTTTCTCTCTCTGTCTCTCTCGCTCTCTGTGGCTCTCTCTCTGACTCTCTCTCTCTGTTTCTCTGTCTCTGTCTCTCTCTCTCTCTCTGTCTCTGTCTCTGTCTCTCTCTATATCTCTGTTTCTCTGTCTCTCTCTGTGTCTCTGTCTCTCTCTTCTCTCTCTCTGTCTCTGTCTCTGTGTCTCTTCTTCCCTGCCTCCCCATCTCTCCTGCTTCCTGGGTGCCCTTCAGAGTTTCCTCCAGCAGCCTGAGCCAGTGGAATTTAGAGAGCTTAATGAAGCTTCTCGGCAGCCAAGCAGAGCTAATTCCCTGGAAATGAAGGGCCTGCTTCCCTCCTCTTCTGTGCTCAGGAGCATCCAAACCTCTGATCCGCCCCCAGCCTTCCAGACCCTCACCCCCACACTGCTATCCCCCCAGTCATCTGTGTCCGGTTTAACAACAACCCTTATGCTTCTATTGGGTTCACAACCTATAAGGCACATTCCCCTGTGCTGTTTCATTAGATCATCACCACCCTTAAGGTAGTGAAGGGACTGGGTCTCCCCCCCATCCTGTAGAGGAAGGGCTGGTCTCGAGGGTGGGGGGGGGGTGGGTTGCCAGTAGCTAAGTTGGGAACAGAACCCGGCTCAGAATCCCTCCTGGACCCCTCCTAGTCCCATGCTCTCTCCATCGCCTCACCCTGAGTTTCTTTTTTCTTTTTTAGATTTTTAAAAATTGTTTTTGTTTGCAAAACATATGTGTGGGGAATTTTTCAACAGTGACCCTTGCAAAACCTTGTGTTCCAAGCCCCCTCCCTTTCCCTTATTCCCTCCCCTAGACAGCAAGTAATCCAATATATGTTAAACTTGTGCAATTCTTCTATCCATATTTCTACAATTATCGAAACACGGCTTTTCTTACAGCTGGACCAGCCTAATCTCCCAGCACCCTCATTCACTCACACATACACACGCGTGTTCATACATGTGCACATGTACACATGCAGAATCACAGAATGTCAGGGCTGAGAAGATCCCTTAGGCTTAGTCTGATACAAATGAGGGAAGGAAAGTCCGTCAGTGGAGTTCCCAGAGCTAACAAATGGCAGGCCCGGCACCGAAGCTGGCCCTTGCATTTCAATTCCAGGTTCGTGGACACACAAGCTCATTATGTGAATAGACATTTATGAGCAGACAGTGATGTAGGATGAGACAGCCTGGATAGAGCACTTGATCCCCAGGCCAGAAGACTTGAATTCAAATCCTCAGATACTTAGGACTATATGAACTTGTTACTTAATCTCTTTCTGCCTCAGTTTCCTCAACTGTAAAACGGGGATAATAATAGCACCAATCTCCCATGGTTGTTGTGGGAATCAAATGAAATAATAATTTTAAAGCACATAATAGTGTCCAGCACACAGAAGATATTCTATAAATATTAGTTATTTGTTATGTTTATGATTATGGGTTTCTTCTTTCTTTAAACCTGTGATCTTATAACCAATGTACAAGGAACTTTGTGGTTTGCTGGTTTCAACCTTTTCTGTGCTTGCTCTTCCATTTTAATCTCTTGATTTTATTCCCTATACATCCTACCACCACCCCTCCCAATATTGTGCAGCGTTATTTCCCACAGGCCGCCAGAACTCAAAGGAGAACCTTTCCTAACCTTCCCAGAACTCCCCACCATGCCCCTGTTCCTTGTCATGGAGACAGATCTCCACCAAAGTCCAGGCCAGCACTTTTTTAAAAGGTGTGATGGGAAGACTTGCAGTTGTCTTTTCTTAGAGACAGGGGCATGAGATTGCTGAAAGCCCTTCCCCAGGAGAGAAACCCTGGCCCCTGTCTCTCCCCCCCTGCCCCAGCTACCTATGCAAGTACACAAGGCTGGGAGAGAGCTAAGCCTAGGCCTAGCTTCTGAAACATTTCTCTGCCCGCAAACCAAACCCCAGAGCTCATTTGTGCCCTCCTACGGGCCTTTCCCTTCAGCCTCTTCTCTCTTCTACCGGACATGACCATAAATTTACAGAAGAAAGAAAAAACTTCTCTCTTCCCCCCCCCCCCAAAAAGTCCAGAGAACTGGAAAGCTGGCCTGGGGAGGCACTGAGTCCAAGGCTTCTTAGCTTTTTGTATGTCCTGCATCTCGGACAGCAGCCTGATCAAGCCTAGGAACCCCTTCTCAGAATCATGTTTTCAAATACATAAAATAAAATACAGAGAATAACAAAGGAAATCGATTGCATTGAATAGTTATCAAAATATATCTCAAAAAACACAATTCAAGTTCACTGATCCAGGGTTAAGACATTACTTCAGAAGCAAGTCAATATAATTCATCAACAAGCACTGACTGATAGCTTCTGTGTACCAGGAAGCCTGTTGAGGGTTAGGAAGGCAAAGTTTAAAAAAAAATCCCTGCCCTCAAGAAGCTTCTCTGGGTCTCAGTTTCCACATCTGCAAAACGGGAGTCATAACACCTGCTGTACCTACCTCACAACGTCATGAGACTCAAAAGAGTAAATGTATGGAGCACTTGGCCAATTTTTGGTTCTACTCTGGGGAGCTCTCTTCTGATTGATGAATCTGTGGCCAGGCTACCATCTCACCAGGATGTCTAGTCCATGACCATTTCACTTCTGACTCCACTTCTCCCTCTTCAGATTTCTCCATCCCTTTGCCAAAAACATTGCCTCTGGGTCCTGTCCCCTTCTACTTCCTGTCTTTTCCTATTAGAATGTAAGCTCAAAGAAAGTGCAAACTGTTTTTTTTTTTTGTTTTTGTTTTTGCTTGCATTTGTATTCCCAGGCACCTAACATGATACAAAAAAGCTTAGTATAACTCAACACATTATAATAATATTTAATAAATGTTCTATATTGCATCCATCCATCTATCCATCCATTCATGTATCTATCTCTTATCCTTCATCTATCGATAGATAGATCTGTCTGTGTTTTTAATCCATCCATTCATCCATCCATCTATTCATCCATCCATCCATCTATCCATCCATTCATCCATCCATCTTTCTTTCTATCTATCTATCTATCCATCCATCCATCCATCCATCTATCTATCTTCTATCTATCTATATCTCAAAACACTATGTAAATAACAGTTGTCATTATTATCATATGTGAATCATGGGGTTTCATAGACTCCTAGAACCCAGAAGTGGAAGGGACTTTAAAGACCATGTAGTCTAAGCTCATTTTACAGATGAGGAAACTGAGTTTCTGAAAAGGGAAGTTACTTAAGATGACCTAGCTAGTAAGTTATATGAACTGAACTACAAATCATTGGCTCCCTTTCACTTGACTGCTGAGTTGCTGTGGGATGTGAGGGTCTATGAGGAGAGAGGGAATCTGTGCTTCCTGGCATGGATCTGGCCTGGGAGCTGCTAAAGATGGGCCCGATCCCTGGGGCAGTTCCAGTTGACGTTCTGAATAAGACTCCATGCTGTTACAGGTGAGAAAGGGCTGCTCTTAGTAGGAATCTTTAGCCCTATGTCTACATTGTTACAACTGGGAGCCTCTATCTATCAACATATTCTTGGGATGGCAACTCATAGTATAACTTCCCATAACAGCTGACAACACATCCTTTGCCCTGAGTCAGCTCATAAGTCACCTACCTATTCCTATCTAAGAAAATCAATGAGGATCACAAAACCATGTTTCCAATTTTCCAATAATAATAATTATAATAATTGCATAGTCTATCAATACCATAACTTGTTCAGTCTGTGCTCACAGATAATGAGCTGGGACCAGAAATAATTCTAGGAGGAAGAAAGCAGGATGCAATCAAGGATCTCAAGCCTATCCTCTTAATTACAGCATTATCCTTGATACAATCTCCAAAGATTAGGAATCATGGAAAGCCATGATATAAAGAAGAATCAATATCTGTGGGTGACCCAAAAGATAATGGAAGATACCTTCTGGGTATAACACTGCAGCATCCTCTGATGACCTGAAGATGAGAAAGAGAGGAAAGGGCTTTATCAAGGACATGTTGGATGGGAGAGGAAGTGAACCACTTCTTGAGCAAGAGTGAGAGATAAAAGGTGAATGACCTTGGCAGTGAATGTCATACCAACATCAACTCAATACGAATTGGATCAGATCAAGGTCCCTATCATGTTAGGAAGCCTTGTGATGTGTTACTTATCTGACTGATACTGATAATGAGATCAATGACCCATCTAACTGTTCAAGTACTTAGTGTGGTGGACAGAGCACTGGAGTAGATTCAGGAAGACAATTCAAATCTGGCCTCACGTATCCACTAGGAAAGTTTCTTAACTGTCTGCCTCAGTTTCCTCATCTGTAAAATGAGGCGGGATAATAATAGCTATTATAGGAATAAAATGAGATGAAATTTGTAAACTTTAACACACTACCTAAATAAATTCTATTTATTATTATTATTCCTTTTCCCTAAGCAAATTTCTAAGGCTGAATGTGGCAGAGAGGGTGAGCTCTGTTGAAATCACAGGTCCCCTAGTTTGTCTATGGCTACAAACTGTTTCATATAGATGGCTTTTTTGATCCTCACAACTTAAGGCATGTGTAAGTATAATTAATATTTGAAAAACTGAGATACTAATGACACACAGTCAAGTCAATGATAGAATCAAAGCTGACATTCAAATCACTGACCTCCCAAACCCAATGTCCTTTTTTTTTTTTTTTTTTTTTTTTTTTTTGCTATAGACTGCTGATTTCTGAGAGAAGATACTCTATTAAACATTTCCCTTTTCAGGAATTTATAAATTCTTACAGCTACCTAGGATCCAGGTCTGATCTGCAAAAGCACATTATGAACAACAATAGGGGGAAAATGACATAAATAAAAATATTGGAAAAAATAGAAAAAAAAAGTAATGAAATTTCCATTTCTGAAAAATTTAAAGTTCATCTGCCTTATCTTTGAAGACTGGTAACAGAAGCTAGGCTGGACATTTGGGCCTTCGTCCAAAGGTAGAAAAGGAACACAAATCTGGGTTGCCTATACCCAGACCAGTTTCTTGCCATTTCCCAACTAGTTGGTGTGTTGGGGACCATTCCAGCAGAAAGAATCCTGAATTGGAAAATGTTGGGTCTAATTCTAGCCCCGCTCTTTGACAGTCTGTGTGACGTTGGACAAGTCATCTCTAAATCTTCTCGAAAGAGAATTCCATTGTGTCTTCCTAATCAGACAGAATGAATCCAATGACCTTGACTCTTAATCTCAGCTCTAATCCATCTGTTTCCATCACTTGAGAATGGGTAGGCTTCCAAGGTTCCTGATGGCCTTACCCCTACCATACTGGACTTTGGGGGCATCTGGGGAGGACGGCGTACCATGGAGTGTCTAATGACAATGTGTTTTGGACTCATTATAATTCACTCTGCGTGATTTAGGGCCTAATCTTTGTGAAACTCCAAAGTGCTTTATTAATAGCACATTAGCAGACAATTCATGCATTTTGATGAAAAATCGTCCGGTGTTATTTCATAGGGAAAGAGGCTGAGGGGAGAATGTTGGGGAGGTGGTGGGGGGAGGGATGGGGAAGAAGAGGGAGGGGGCCTTTAATTCTGTTTCCAGCAGCTGCCAAGTCGGCTTCACCTCCACTATGCCATGGCATCAAGGAAATACAGAAGCCCTTCTGACAACTGCCGCCATTCATTAATCTTGATGAGTTTTCTGCTGAATATTCTTCCACGGGCTTTCAAACTGTTCACTAATTGCAATTAATCACTTACCGAAACAGATGTCAGGAACAATGGAATTTGGAAGTCTGGAGGCTTGATAAAGCTGTCAGAGGAGAGTACTTGGGTGGCTACTGATGCCAACAGTCACTCGAAACACCTTCTCCTTTCCACTGGAGCAGGGAACCAGCCTGACCTCACTCCTGTCCCCTGATAGCATGTGTCAAACCCCACTTTGCTTGCTGGGGCAGGGTGGCGGGGAGGATGCGGAGAGGAATGTAGTTATCTCTGCAAGACTGGGAAATCCTACGCTTGCATCCAAGAGGCAGAAAAGGAGCGGGGAGAGAGACTGCATGGGAAGCATGCACCTACTAGGGAGCAGTCCAATATAGGAGAAAATGGTTTGGGAGTCAAGGAGCCTGCCTTTGAATCATCTCCTACCACCCCCATTGTGTGTGACCTTGGAGAAGTAATTTATTTAGGTTTTCTATCCTGATCTCTAGTCACAGTGACCTCTTCCTGATTAGATTCCTAGGCAGACTGTCTATGCTCAGTACTATTCATTTGCCATTTAGCACACACTACACTGAATGGAAAGGTGAACGGCATAGGGAAAATGGCAAAAAGTATATTGAAAAAACAGAGTTTTGAAACAAATTTGATTTTGTAAACAAGGACTTACAGTCTATTTAGAAGTCTTTTGATTCTGAATATATATGGGTGTGTATATTGAAAATAACATAGTTTTGAAATAAATTTGCTTTTGTAAGCAAGGGCTTACAGTCTACTTAGAAGTCTTGATTCTGTATATATATATATATATATACACATATGTATATATATGAATAATCTAAACATATAGTATATACTCTCTCTGTGTTACTATGTCAGTGGGATGTAACCCACGAATCTGGAGCCAGAAGACCCTTCTATATTTGGCCACTGAGTCATTGTATCATCCTAAGAAAGTCCCTTCTCTCTGGGCAGTGAGGGGATAGAGAGTGTTGTACCTCTGAGGTTTTTCCACCTCCTTCTGTGACCGCCACTAACACTGCACATCTTCCATCTCTCCAACTAGAATATAAAATCTTTCGAGGGGGGCTGTGTTTCATAACTATTTTTATCTCTCAAATGCCTAGCATGCAGGAGATACTCCCTATATATTTGTTGAATAAATGAATGACATATTCTAAAATCTTTTTAATAGCCTCAGAGTTACAAACAGATTGGACATGCTCCTTCTATCCCACATGCCAGGCCCATCAAGGGCCCCATCTGGACACAATGAAATGCTCTTTTGTTATCCTGTTCAGCTTTTTTTTTCTTATGGGGTTTACTTATAGCTGGCAAAGACTGGCAATTCATAGACCTCTCTGGTCAGTTTTTTGTATGTGGTATGTGTTGTAGTTCATCTTTGATGGATGTAACAAGAAGTAACCTGGCTCAGTAGTCCTTTGATGATTAACATTAAATGAGGAATAAAAGAAGTGGATATAATATTGTCAAAGGTGGCTGTCCAGAGAAGAGTTCAAATGGAAGAGAAGTTCACTATAAATAACAATCAGTCCAAGGAAGAATCCAAATGGAAGATAGATTCTCTATAAATAACAATCAGTCCAAGGAAGAATCCAAATGGAAGATAGGTTCTCTATAAATAACAATAGGTAACACATCTTTAGGTTTACAAAACATTTTACATAGGTAATATCATTTGGTGGAGCATGCTACTACCTCAATAGTGAAATTCTCCAAATGTTCCTTTTTGCAGATAACACTGTCACGTAACACTATCAGAGGCCCCCCTTCCCCCCTTCCTCTCTCTTCTCCCCTCTACAAATAAGCTCTATAGCCATTGCATGGAGCTTAACCTAGCCATCCAAACATGAAAAACCAAGTGGATGATGAATATTTATGTTGCTATGCAACTGAATGGAACAGATACTTAAGTTAAATAATGGACTCGAGTCCAAGACTGGATAGGGAAAAGAAAGCAAGTTGGATTGTAATTGGGAAATTGTTCAGTGCTTTTCCCAAACTTCTTCCAATAATGTCATCTGAGTGTGAAGCATGGGATATTGTCTATTCTGAAGACCACAGATTGTGGGTCCTCCAAAGGCAATGAACATAAGTAGGTTGTAATATAGTTATCCCTTCTATATTGTGAGTGGTAGGAGCACAACACTCCCACAATCTGGAAAATCCTCATAAAATTTTTTTTGGCCCTCCCTTCATACCAGAGAAGTCTCATTTTTTCTTTTATGGGGTGTTTATGGAATCTTATTGTAAAATTTGAGTTAAGTATTTAGTCATCAGCTCTGTGTTGTCTGCTGGCCTTTATACGTTGTCTGAAGCTTCCATAAAACTCCCTGGAAGTCCCATTTAATTTCTCATGCTGATTTGCAATATATTAAAACGATATCAAGGAAAGTCACAATGTGGAAGGGATAACTTTAAAACCAATAATGAATTGCTCTAAAAAAGGGCATAAAAATATAATCAAAGAACAAGTAACCAGAAAACAATAGGGGCCGGTCACATAGAATGCAAGGGATAACAGTTGGATACTGTAGCATGCAAGGAGTAACAGTTGGATACTATACATGCTACAGTGGTACCCAAGTAATGATGAGAGGTATAGAGAAAGGAGACGTGCATGATGGGTGGGTGGTCTGTCTGTGTAAGATTTGGGGGAAGAATTGAACAACCATTTCACAAGAACAGCCATGAGAATGTAGCACTGGAGGGGGTGTCCCCATCACTGAGATGACATTCACTGAAGCCATATGTCACATGTCATTGTTAAAGACACATTACCTTGCATAATTTATGTGAATCATAAGTATAGTCTTTTATGTAGGTGAGATAGAGTGTGCTATACATGGATGCCTCTTATAGTCCATAGATTTAAAATTAGAAGAGAATTCCGAGGGTATTTAGTCCAAGTTCCTTATTTTATAGATGAGGAAACAAGTGTAGTGAGGGGAAAGTATTTTCCCAGCATTACATAGGTAGTAAGTAAATAACAGAATCTGCATTGGAACCCAGCCCCCTCCCCCTCCCAAAAGTTAACCCCTTCCATTATACCATACTGTCTCTTTTGCAGAAATTTCTTTGCCCTAAATGGAAATGATGAATTTTGTGGGTTTTTTCCCTTTACAGATAAAAAGAACTTTCGATCATACTCTGAATAGTAACTGGATCCCTCTACCTTTTTTCCCTCAGGGCTCCTCCCCACTCAGGTACTGACAGGTGACTCAGAGTGGGGCCCAGAGGGCAGAAGGAACGCTATCAAGGCTTGGTAATATTCCCAGGAAAATTCAGAAGCCCTGACCTGTCCAACAGGTTCTCTTCTCAAAGAATTCCTTTGGGGAGAGTCAACGCAGTCTCACCCACTCATCCACTCTCATCTTGGAGAAGCTCACAGGACTGACAATCGGAAGGAACTTTGCTGCTGCTCTTTAGCAGCAGTTTTCAATCATATCTGACTCTTTTGGAGTTCTCATTGGCAGAGCTACTAGAGTGATTTGCTATTTCTTTCTCCAGCTCCTTTTACAGAAGAGGAAACTGAGATAAAACAGGGAACATGACTTGCCCAGGATCACACAGTTTGTAAATATCTGAAAGGAACTTCTGAGCTCATCTAAGTCCAACCTTCTTGTATAGAAAATTCCCAGAGAGGTTAAAGGGATTTATCTTTCTTATATTTAAAAATATATATTTTTCAACGATCAAGCATTTATTTTCTTTCCTTATCATTTTCTAGGGAGAGAGACAAAGAAAATTTTTGTAACACACATTCCTAGTTGAGCAAAACAAATCACCACATTGACCAATATCCAATTACATCTCATTCTGCGCCCCGAATCTATGACTTCTCTGTTAAGAAATGGATGCTCCTCTTGAAGAGAACAAAAGATCACAACCAACCAGATTTTCAAAGCTGTTGATTTTTACAAGGATGTTCCTATACAAATTGTTGTGATTTTACTCACAGGAAATGACTTATCCAAAAAGTCAATGATAGAGCTGGGACTAGAATCCAAGTCTTGTGACTTGAGACTTAAGAGATCTTTTCATCACACTACATTGAAATTGCTTCTCACTGTTCCGAGCTGCTTATTATTAATATGATACTTTTAGAAGATCAATGGATCTTTGTTACTTAAAAAAGAAAAAAAAAAACTTCTTCTGAGACACAGGAAGGAAATTGGATATTCCTGACTTGACCCTCAGCATGATGAGATTGATTCTATGACTTTATTTCTAATATTGCTGACCTGACCTATTCCCACCAGAGCTCTAGATTTTAAGGAATAAACGGTGAGGAGGGGAAGTGGGTCAGCATGCTTGGGTTCCATCCTCAGCTCAACAACTAACTGTGAGCAATTCTGAGCAGTTGGCTTAATCTCTCTGGGTCTCAGTCTGCCCTTTTGTAAAATGGGACTAAAATACCTTCTCTGCCCTACATACCTCATAGGATTTGTTTTATTTTGTTGTTGTTGCTGTGATTATGAAATCATAATTAGTTCCAGGCTACCTTGCGTTCCTCCCAATATAGGGATACTCCCAGTGTTGAAACTCCATGAAAGTCTGCAAGCATTTATTAAGCATATATATATATATATATATATATATATATATATATATATATATGGCAGCCACCTGTATTATAAACAAACAAAAAAAAAATCCAGTCCTATCCTCAAGAACCTTATATTTTAACGAGGAAGACAACTGGAAAACAACTATACACATACTCATAGAGGGATAATCGCTGAAATAAACAGGGCAGTCACAGGCAAATTATTCTCTCTCTAAGAGTTGCCAGTGGGCCCCTGAGAAATTAAATAATTGACTTGTGGTTACCCATCCAGTATGGGTCAGAAACCAGATTTAAATCTAAATATTCCTGTCTCTAAAGTCAGCCCCTTTATCCACTATTTTAAGCTGCTTCTCATCTGGTTAGTGTGAAAATGAAAGGAAATCATGGATGTGACATAATTATAAAGCCATGTGGGAGATCTGGGGTGGCAGCGGGTACTTGGAAGGCAGGTCTCAGGTGGGCCCTTTCTTGGCTATTTAAGGGACTGCCCCTGCTGCATCTCAGTTTCCTCATCCATAAAATGAAGGAGCCCAAGCCTCCTTCCAGTCTAAGTGTCTCCAAGCAGTCTCGATTCCTCCATTGCTCTTGGTCAGGTGCTACCGGGGAGCAGCTGGCTCCAAGAAGACAAACCTCTCTGAGGTCGGAAAATCTGGTTATCCAAGTTTGTCCTCCAGCAAGTGTGTAGCCCAGTCATTCACCTGACAGCTACCAAGGCTGAACAGAGCGCTCTCATCTCCCAGACATCTTGATGGCTTCTATTGATTCAGAAACCCACATATCCCCGGGCACCAGGCCTGGGCAGTGCTAGGGAGTAAAGAGAACTGGCTGACAGTGAGGAAGGGGGACTTAGCCATTCGTCTCTTGGATCCACTCCCCCCACCCTCGTCTTCTGCACCTTGGGTCTCCTCTATAGGGCTCCGCTCCCCCTAAAGAACAAAGTCACCATGTTTGAGGAATAGCTTGTCCTTATGTGGGTCAAGGTCTTTACATCCTCCCCTCATCTCAATTGGAAGTCATTTAAAATACATTTATCACAAAAGACTGGGTACATCTGTTCACCCCAAAATGACCTTTCCTATCTCTGAATTTCTATATCACTTGGATTTATGCTAGTCTTTCCCTCCCTCCCTTCCTCCCTGACTTATTTCCTTCATTTCTCTTTCTTCTTTTTTTCTTTCTTTCCTTCCCTCACTACATTGCTTCCTTCCTTATCTCCCTCTCTTCCTCTTCCCCCTCTCTTTTCTTTCTTTCTTTCTTTCTTTCTTTCTTTCTTTCTTTCTTTCTTTCTTTCTTTCTTTCTTTCTTTCTTTCTTTCTTTCTTTCTTTCTTCTTTTTTTCCTTCCTTCTTTCCCCCTCCTTCTTTCCTTCCCTCCTCCCTCCCTCCTTCCTTCTTTCCTCCCTTCTTTCTTTTCTCCATTCCTCCCTTCTTTCTTTTCTCCATTCTTCTCTCCCTTCCTTTCTCCCTCCCTCCTTCCTTCCCTCACTTCCTTCCTTCCTTCCTTCCTTCCAACCAGTCATTCTTAAAGCATGGTCCAAATTATTATTTTCACAATATTAATATTTTTCATTTTCTGATACAGTAAATATATAATAAATTTGAGAATTGCTGCTCTAGTCAAAGAATTCTTAATCTTTAGAGTATAAGGAACCCTTCTGGCCTACTGAGACAACCTATGTACTCCTCAAAAATTTTTTACATGCATAAAATAAAATGCATACGATTACAAAGGAAACAGTTATATAGAAACATAGTTATTAAACTATTTAAAAACAAGTTCACCTGGATCTCACCAGAAAGTCTTTCTTCATACATGAACTTCATGGGGGCAAGGTCTGTATCTTACCTAACTTTTTTTAATCTCCTCCAAATATTGCCACTAATTCTATATACAACAAGTAATTAATATGAATGAAAGACCATTTATTATTGGGTTCTGCTATCTAGTAGTACTGAGGGAAAATATAAATGTATAGGTCTTATCCTAAAGCAATTCAAAATCTGTGAGGAGATAAGACAAGTATACAAATTACCATTACAGGGTAATATGTGGAAGTGTTGCAAGAGGTACTAAGTGTTATGACAATTTTTAGAAAGGAGGGACAGCTGGGTGGCACAGTGGATAAAGCACCAGCCCTAGAGTCAGGAGGACCTGAGTTCAAATCTGATCTCAGACACTTAGCACTCCTAGCTATGTGACTCTGGGCAAGTCACTTAACCCCAGTTGCCCCAGAAAAAAAAAAAAAGACTCCTTAAGAGCCTCCATTTCCCAGAACTACAAGTGACTTCCAAGAGTATCTGGTCTAATCCATCCCCCAATAGGAGTCCTTTCTATAACAATGTTAATGAACTCTGAATACACTAGGCCAGAAGGAGAAAAGGGTGAGGATCATGGTGATCCTGGGATATTGAAGATTATTCTAGTAAGGGATGAAATCTGCCCCCTGGCCTTCATCTCCCTAGGTCTCTGAGGTTGGACAGCTAGATATATACAAGGAGGCCAGATGGAGTAATAATAAGAGTGCTGCATTTGGAACCAAAGAAACTGGTTTTAAATATTACCTTTGCTAATCACTACTTGTGTGAACTTGAGGAAGAATCCATTAAATGTGCTGGTCCTTGGTTTTCTCATCTGTAAAATGAGAAAATTGTATTGGATGACCCTAAAAGTCCTTTCTAGTTTTCAGTCTGTGATCCTATAACCTGCCTAGCTAAATTCTGAGAGGGTCTGAATCTGAGTGATGAGTTTGGAGGCTATAACAATTCCTGAAAACCATTTACTACCTGAAAAAAATCTACTAAAACGTGAAGGGACTGCAATCTGTACTTAGTTAAATGGAACTTTTTGCTCTTTGAGGAAAATGCTCAATACTGCTGTAGACTCGTGGGTCAGACTTGATCACCATATCTAGGCCAAGAGGAACACTGAACTCCTCAGATTCCAACCATTTTGACTTAGGAGAAAGAGGTAACAAGAGGACTCTTGAAAGAAATTCATTCCTTGTCTGAGGTGGTAATTTCTGTGCAGAGGAGGGTTGAGGTCCACTTCTAACAGGAGACTGCCTTTCTACAGATTTCCACAAAATCTAAAAGCTTGGAGCTCAGTCTCAATGGTGAGCTTGTCTAAGCTCAAATCCACAACTGTTTAACGTCTGTTGCTATTCTCTGGCCCACACTACACATTATCACTACCATCATCATCAATAACAGTAACAGTGAATAACTAGAACTGGTGGCTGGAATAAAACATCAGAGACTCTATCTTTCATAAGCTGAGAGATGACAAATTCCCTTACCACAAACAAAGACTTCAAAATGTCCCTGAGAACTCAACAAATAAACTCTACTGGCAACAAACTCATATCCCAGACAGAACTCTTGGCCCCAAATCACCCAGATATAATAAAAATCCATGCAAATTTAAGAGTAATGTTTTTAATAGATGTTACTGTACCAAATATCCATAATCTCTAAACTATGTGTACTGAAAAGCTGTGAAAATACAGAAATCTAACAAAAAAAATCAAAATCATGTGGAAACCAGATGAGGTACATGGCATCCTTGGTTTGCTCTTAGAAATGACTCAACATTGATCTCAATGAGTCTACAAAAGATGAGTTTATCTCTCAAAACTTTATTAAATTATAAAAAGCAATTATTTTCATTTTCCTGTAGAATAATAGTCTATAGAATTTTAAATATGAAAAAATGATAGCAGCATAACAATTTGTCTTAATACCATTGGTATCAGAACATCATCAAAAAAGTCAAGAATTAGATGAATAGTATTAATAATTTCTATTTAACATAGCACTTGAGATTTTGCAAAATGTTTTATATACATCTCATCTGAGTTTCACGAGGGCTCTGGGAGGTAGGTGCTATTAACATTCCCATTTTACAGATGAATAAATGGATTCAAGGTTAAACCCATGGTCACATAGCAACTAAGTGCCTAAGGTGGTCTTTGAACTCAAATCTTTGTGACTCACACATTCTGATCTGTTCTTTTCCCTTGGAAGATGAAAAATAAATGACCCTGCTGCCCAGAAAGTCAGGGAAAGAAAATCTCTTTCCATCCTCAAATTCTGTGGAATATTCTGCAATTGCTCACCATGTCCTGAAACATTTATAATATGTCTGCTGATAGTTGCTGAATTAATAGGCTCTGGGGTTAACTCTATAGGGAATTACAGCTCTCTCTCGATGAGGTCACTTTTCGATTCTCACCTTCTCAATGTTCAGTCTCTACCTTCCCCAAACCTCCGAGTTTTTTCCATGGATCTGCCCTTAAAGGATCTCCCTTCCTTTTTTTCTGGCATTCTCAGTCATAAGCTACTCCAACCCCTTGATTTTTAATGCCTTTTATTGATGTCTTTTTATTTTTCCATCATAGTTATTCCAAGTTCACGTTCCATAGTCATTGTTTCATTCTTTGTACTTTATCCTCAGAGCCTAGGGTAGCACCTGGTACATTGTTGTTGTTAGCTCTTCCAGATCCCATTTGGAGTTTTCTTGGCAAAGATCCTGGAGTGATCTGCCATTTCCCTCTCCAGTTCATTTTACAGATGAAGAAACTGAGGGTTTCTTCCTGATTTCAGGCCTGGCACTTTATCCACTGTATCACTGAACTGCTTAATAAAGACTTATTGGTTGATTGATTCCTGGATGAAGCTTTCCCCCAGCTCAGTCCCAACAAACGCTGAATTGAAAAATATACTTTTATAACCAAAAAACCCCAAACACTTTAGTAAAACAACAGGTTCTGTGATATCTGACATTGTAGATGCCATTCAACTCTGAAAGATTAACACTTTTCTGTCAAGAAGGGACGTCCCAATCATAAGCTTTTCTGTTCACTCTATTAGGTCTATGATTGGTGCTTGTTAACATGTTATGCTCACCTGAAAAACTGACTCCTAATAGACAATGCTCTCCTTTGAAATGTGCTATAAATGAAAATGATTATGGGATTCTGGGGTCAGCCTAAATCCCTCTTGCAAACTTTCCATATTGGATGTTAGAATTACAGAAACACAGATTTTTAGATCAGAGAAGGGGGTTAGCGGCAAGGTCCAAAATTTTGTTCTTACAGATGAGGAAACTGAGTCCCAAAGAAAGGAAGGGGTTTGCTGTGTGTGTGTCATTGCCCCAGATTTCATTTGATGAAACCTTTTGGAAGAGAATTATCCAGGCAATTTCAGGAGGATGGGACCCATAAGAGCAATGTACTTGTAGCAATGTGAGTTACATTGGAATCGAGTGTCTGAAGACCTGGCTTCATGTCCCAGCTCTGAAGTTTGCTACTTATGTGAACTTGGGCAGCTTTCTCATTTAAGAGAACTTGATTCTTCTGGGCTTACAGTTTCTTAATCTGTGATACAAGGTGGTTAGGTTGGCTCTCTAATATCCCTTTTAACTTGAACTCTTATGGATCTGTCTTGACTGGTCCAACTCGTGTTTATGTATGAAGCATTCTCTCCCCTTCCTCAAATTTATGTAATATTTTCTAGTTACCAAGTGCTCTGATAGAAATCGTTTCCTTTAATCCCCATAACCCTAGGAAGTTGAGACTTGAAATTGTAGACCAACTTTTACCTCCCTTCCCCTCAACTTCCATCCCCAGTCCTAACCCTGAGCCCAGAAAGCCCAGGTTCTCATCACAGAAAGATACCAAAGGGCAGCTAGGTGGTTCAGTGGATAGAGCACTGGGATTGGAATCAGGAAGATTCCTCATGCTAAGTCCCTGACTCTAGCCAAGTCACTTCATCCTGTCTGCATCAGTTTCCTCATCTGTCAAATTAGTCGAGAAAAAAAATAGCAAACCATTCTAGTCTCTCTTTGTCAAGAAAATCCCAACTGGGGCCACGGAAAGTCAGACGAAGAACAACAATGAAGATACCAAGTATGAATAAGTTTAACTGGAAGAGAATCTGATTATTAGCTAGAAGAAGGAAAGATTGGTTCTACTCTTTAATGGTCCTTAACAGATAGGAGAATGAAACCATTCAGCTGGAAAATTAGAAGCAACTTCGTGGAGTGTGATCCCTCCTTCTCTCCCTACACAGTCATGGCATCGAGCAAGAGAGCACTAGGCCAGTAGGAGATGCTCCATCCAGAAGCCTGTGAGTTGTTACGCTCATTTTGGAGATGAGACTACTGAGGCTCAGCAAGTGAACTTATTCAAGATTACATAGCCACTGAGTGGAGGAAATGGGATCCACATCTTTTGCCCTAAGGGAATCAGGCCATCTATAATATCCCTTCCAGTTCTGAATCTGAGGAACTGAGTCCAGTGCTCTGTTCAGGTCTCTTCCGGTTGTAGTCCAGCCTCCCTCCCTCCACTAGATGCTGGAGTTAAGTCTCAAAAGTTTAAGCTAAAAAGTTTTGCTAAAAAGGCCCGGGCTTCTCGCCTGATCTAATCTGGCCTGGCTCCTGTTGCTTCTTGGCTTCCCTCCTATGTTGCATGAACAAATTTTTAGGCCAAAGGGCTCTAATGCGCTGCCTGAGCTGTGGGCCCCATGGGGAACTCTTCCCAGCAACCAGGTGGACTTGAGACTCATATTAGGATGTCTCAGAGGGATTTGTGAAGCTGAACTTGCCCCCAGGGTCTGAAGGCTGAGACCAATTGTGACACCGGTCACAGGGAATGAGCCTGGGATAGGACAGCTTGGAATTGTGGGAAGAGCTGGAGATTAGATTCAGAGAATCCGAGTTCAAATTCTGGCCCTGTAATTTACTACTTGTGTGTCCTTGAGTCACCTCATCTGCAAAATGAGATGAACTATAAGGTCTCTTTTAGTTTTATTAAATCTATGATCCTATGGTTAGTAAAACAATCTCTATGGTTCCTCCCTGCTCTAAATTCAATGATGTTCCTCAAGGTGGAATAAAAGGTTAGCCCAGCAAAGCTACTCACTCTTAGATGCTGTACAGGGCAGACCTTGGTGGGATAGGGGCCTCCAGGGGAAACGGACAAAGTGTAGCCCCTTCTCCCAGTAGTGTTGAATCATGGTTCATGGGATTATAGAGTGGAAATGGGAAAAGACCTTGGAGGGCAGGGGAAAGGTGGTGAGATAAGAAAAGGGGAAGGGAGGAAGGGAAGGAGAATAAAGGCACAGAGTGAAGGGGAGGGAAAGGAAAGGGACAGGAGGACAGAATAAGGAAGTGAAGGGGAGAAAGAAATTAAGAGAAAGGGAGAAAAGGGAAGAAGAGAGGAGAGAGGACAGAGAGGGAGGAGAGAGAAAGGGATGAAGGGAAGGGGTGGAAAGGGAAAGGAGGAAAAGAAAGGAAAGGACAGGAGAGGAAGGGACAAGAGGGAAGTGAAGGGAAGGGGGCAGAAAGGAGGAGAAGGAGAGGGGAGGGAAGTGAAGGAGGAAAGGAAAGAAGAGGAGAGGGAAGGGAATTGGAAAGGTGGTGAGGTAAGAAAAGGGGAAGAGAGGGAAGGAAAAGTACAGAGAGGAAAGGATGGAGGAAAGAGAAGGGGAGGGTAAAGGAAGGAGATGGGGGAGAAGAGGCAAGAAGGGAAAGGAAGGAAAGGGGAAAGGAGAAATGGGAGGAAAGAGGGGGAAAGGGAAATGTAGAGGAGAGAGAAGAGAGAGGAGAGGGAAGGGGAGGGGAAAGGGGAAAAGGAGGAGAGGGAAGGGGAAGGCAGAGGGAAGAGAGATAGAAGGGGAAAGGGAGAAAGGAGAGAAAGAGGCACGAGAGAGAGATGAATAAAATAAGGAAAATGTAGAGGGAAAGAGGAAAGAAGAAAGTAGGGAACAGAAGAAATAGAGCATCCTATCCAGAGGCCTGCTGCTGGTGGTTGTGGGAGCTTAGAGCGCTTCTAATACGGAGCCGCCAGGCCTGGTACCTCCCCAAAGCCCAGGCCGGGCTCTGCGTTACCAGGTAGCAATGGAGGAGAGAGGCTTCCCCACCGCGAGCAGGTAAATGGCCCAAGGCAGATGTTCGCCAGCTGTAGCAACAGCCCTCCGTCTGAAGCAGCTGGGGCGCAGAGCCAAGGACCCGCGGGGCCCCGAAGCCAAGCGGGGCCCCCCTCCCGGCAAGCTCGCCCGGCTCTCCGCGTCCCAGCCCACGCGAGCTGCGGGCCTTCCCGCCGTCCCTCTCCCGCCACCCCCGCAGACGTGGCCCGGCTCCCTCCCGGGGATAAAAGCCTTCCTCCGGCCGCCTGCCGATGGAAGGGAGAACATGGCTTTGCCTTCAACCAGGGACGCACTGACACATGTTAAAATAAATATTCTGCAAATATGATGTTCCATATGTATGACTTCGTGGGGTGATGATTTTTCTACTGATCACTAGAAGTGACAGCTGTGTGAAGTGCACTCGAAACAAAGGCTCCGCCGCCTCCTCCGCGGCGCCGCGCCGAGACGAGAGGGGGACACGGAGGCGGAGCATCTGGTGCCTCGGGACGCGCGGGGAGCGCAGGGGCTGGGGCGCCGCCGAGGCGCATCAGGGATTCCGAAGGAGGCGCGGAGCAGGTGTTCGCCAGCAGCCCGGCCCTCATCATCACGTCGAGGTGGTTTTCGAGTGTTTAAGGAGGACCCTGGAGGGGAGGGGACGGAGCGCGGGGAGGGGAGGGGACGGAGCGCGGGGAGGGGAGGGGACGGAGCGCGGGGAGGGGGGAGGACCTCCGCTGGCTAAAGGGAGGATGACCCCTGCCGTGAGTGCGGGCTAAGCCCGATTGGAAAAGGGTGGAGGGGTTTAGGAGCTTGGGATGAAAGTGACCTCCACCCCGATTCCCTTCTAGCCGAAGCTCCTAGAACTTTGGCCGAGCCACTTCTCCATGGGCCTCAGTTTCCTCATTTGTAGAATAGGAAACTTCGATTAGATCAGAGGCGCCGACATCAGGTTGCCATCAGAGGCAACTCTCCCCTTCCCAGCCCCCACTAAAATATAATTGGGGAGCATTTGACAAAATAAATAAAAATGCAATAAAATGTAGGTAATGTTAATTTGTGGTTTTCTAAGCCAATATACTGCACAGGAATTTTTATGTAGTTTTATTTGAGTTTGATGCCAAGAGACCAGATGGCCTTTCTTTTTCCAAATCTATCTATGATATTATATGATGAATCTTACTACTCCTTTTCACAGGTAAAATGAGTGTCTTTCGTGTGTGATGCGCACAAATACTACTTTGTCCTCTCTGATGTACAGTAGAGATGGGTCTTAAAGCTATCTATGAAAAGGAAAAGATCTATTTAACATATATTTCCACCATAGTTAACATATATTGGACTAGGGGCATCTAGGTGGCACAGTGGATGGAGCACCAGCCCTGAAGTCAGGAGGGACCTGAGTTCAAATCTGACCTCAGACATTTAACACCGCCTAGCTGTGTGACCTTGGGCAAGTCACTTGACCCCAATTACGTCAGCAAAAAACAAAAAAACAAAAAAAAACACAACCATATATTGGACTAGTTGCCATCTAGGGGAAGGGGAAAAATTGGAACACAAGGTTTTGAGAGGGTTAATGTTGAAGAATTATCCATGCATATGTTGTAAAAAATAAAAGGCTTTAATAAAAAATGTTTAGAAAAAAGAAAAGGAAAACTCCATGAAGAGAGGGACAAACTCCAAATCTCTCCAGAGTCTACTCCAGTATTCTCATTTATAGATGAAGGAACAGGCACTAAGCAGCAGACTCAGGATTCAGACCCAGGTCCTCTGACACCCAAGCCAGTGGCTCAACAAATGTTAACAAAATGAATGAATAATGATCCTAAATGAAAACAGAAATCTGTTGCTGGGTAGACAAAGCTGTATGTTTTTCCACCTCCTCCAGAAAAGACCAATTGACTCTGTACTTGGGCAGGGGGAATAACCCAAACAACTCACTAAATCAATGGAAAACTCAGGACATTAAAGGATAACAACAACATTTATGTAGTGCTTATTAGGTATTAGGTAAGTTTCATTTGATCCTCACAAGTCAGAGAAGTAGGTGCTATTATTATCTCCATTTTACAAATGAGGAAACTGAGGCAAACAGAGACTAAATGACTGGCCCACGATCCCAATGCTAGTCCTTAAGGAAGGATTTGAAATCAAGTGTTCTTGATTCCAGGTCATGTGTTCCATATAAAACACCACCAGCTGAATGTCCAGGGATGTGCAGTTCAGTGACCTGAATCTTCTTCAGGATTAGAACCCAGAGCTTCCGGAGGCCGAAGTCCAGTATTATCCACTATGTATAAGACTCTCTATTCTGGGAATCCTTGGCTTTCTTTGTATTCTGAAGCCCAGAGGCAGCAGTCTGGGGAAGCCCACAGACCCATTCCAGGAACCATATTTTCAAATGCACAAAATAAAATACAAAGGATTACAAAGGAAGCTAATTTTACTGAAATATAGTTATAAAAATGTTTAAAAATTCCTATTAATACTCCCATCTAATTCCTCATCTTACAGAAGAGGGACTGGGTCCCTTAGCTATAAAACGCCAGAACAAGGACCAGAAACCAAATATCTTGGCTCCTAAAGCCAAATACAATGCTTGGTCTTGTAATTCTCCAGGAGGCTGCCCTGGGAGGGTCCAGAGTTTAGCTAGGAAGGAGGTCGGAGGAGCTGAAGGGAAAGGGTGGGATCCCAAAGCAGCAGATCCATGCATCAGAGGCATCAGTAATACTCACAGGTGGTTGTGGGATCTTCCCACAATGCTCCCCTTCTCATCCTATCTGATAGAGAGATGTGGTGGAGGAGAGAAGAGAAGGGAAAAGAGACTCACTTAGCTAAACTGAGAAAGCTGTCCCTACCACATGTTTTGCCTCTAAATGGCTCCCAACCTGCTTTATCTTTACTTCTACTCTTAATAAAAACTAACATTAATATAGCACTTTAAGGCTTGTAAAGCACTTCACACATATTATCTTACTGGATCCTTGCAACAATCTTGAGAGGTGAGTGCTATTATTGTTCCCATTTTACATATGGGAAAACTGAGGCAGGCAGCGATGAAACGATTTGCCCAGAGTTACAGAACTGGTAAGTGTCTGAGGCAGAATTCAAGTTCAGATCTTCTTGACAACTCTCTTTACTTTGCTACCTAACCACTCTTCCCATTTGGGATTTTCTCTGTTAGACTGAAATAGTTCCCATTGCCTCAGTTTCTTTTTGCATGTTGACTTCACCTATTAGATTCTAAATTCTTGGGAACAGAGTCTATCTTTTTTAAAATTTGTATTTATATCCCTCTTGCTTAGCACAGTGTCTGGAACATAGTAAGTGCTTAATAAATGTTTATTGACTGATTACTACTGACTCTGACTTTCCTGGGACTTAGCTATTAAGTCATAAATAGGTTGTTCTTGCTTTGGTAGGAAGGAGTTTATATCCTGCTAAAACTGCAGATCTTTGGAGTCTGTACCATATGTGCCTGGGTAGCCTGTAAGCTCCATGAAGGTAGGGACTGTGTTCTTTTTCATCTTTTTATCCCAAGAACATGCAGTGCCCAGCACACAGTATGTGCTTCATAAATGCTTACTGAATGAATAATTGAACACAGTAGGTACTTAATAAATGTTTGCTGAAATAAATTGTGTGTCTGTTTCCCTGTAACCTACACTGCACCCGGTTACCCCATGTTGTTTGCTGAGTTCCCAAACTAACAGCACCTGATTGACCCCATACATCTGGGAGCAACAGACCCTGGCCCTGGGAGCAATTTGTTTATAGCTACTATTTCAAATCTAGGCAAGTTCAATATTTGTACTAGGGTTTGTGAAATTGGCTTCTGAGATAACACAGGCCCACGTAGTTGGGCCGCCCTGCTTTCCTGCCGGGAGCAGGTCAGACCTGGTTAATGAGCAGCTAACCGAACATTTCAAAACTGGGGAGAGGCTAGACCCCGTGATGCAGGATGTTTGAGCAAGAGTAGACCTGAGAGACCAGTAACAGCCCCATTTTACAGAAAAGGAAACTGAGGCAAACATAGGCAAAGGGACTTGGTTAAGAACATCCAGACACTTAGTGCCAGGTACAGGAACTCAAGAAGGTGTGTTTGTGTCTGGATAAAATGACATTGGTACAACCCTAAGAACCCAAGAAGATTCTACCTGTCATTTTTCCCCATCCCTTTCCTCAAAAGGACAGCCTCCATAAGTTCCCTTAATGACCTATGTACACACTATGTGGTAACATAAATGAATGGCTGGAATTCAGCAGACCTGGAAGAAAAGGAGCAAGGTCTTTGAACTGGGGGGTCCGTGAACTTCAAAAACAATACATCACGAATGGTTATTCCATTATAATTTGTTGCCTTAGCAATCCTCCATTTTATTTTAGATATTTAGAAACATAATTCTGAGAAGAGGTCCATGGGCTTCCTAAGACAAACCAAAGATCCAACACACACACACACACACACACACACACACACACACACGGTTAAGATATGGAGCCATAGCAAGCAGACTTGGAATTAATTCTCTGCCACTTAATGCTATCCATGTGAGGATGACCAAGTCCTTTCCTCTCTCTCCAGCCTCGGTTTTCCCTTTCTTAATCTTTGAGATTATTTTTTAGATTACTCCCAGAAAGAGGAAGTAACTGTCTGGGTCTCAGTTTCCTTATCTGTCATTTGACCGATTTCAGAGGGTTCATGAACTTCAGTGGGAAAAAGTTGCTATCTTTATTTTTGCTAACCTCTAACTGGAATTAAGCACTTCTGTCAGTTATATATTTAAAAAAATATTCTGAGAAAGGGTTTTTGAGCCTCCCCCAGATGACCAAAGGGGTCCTAGAACTGAATTAGCTTGAAGGTCCATCCAGCTCCAAATGTATGATCCTAACCTGCCCCAGATCACATAGCTAGCTAATGAAGGTCAAGGGTAGGACCTGAACTCAGATCTTCCAGACCTTCATCAGCTAGTTATGTGACCCGGGCAGTCTCACCAGGGCCAGCTTCACCGGCACTGAGATTCTCACCAGGAGGAGAGGAAGGGGTTTTCCAATCTTACCTGGATAAAGGTCCTATCTCCTTTCTTCATGTCTCTCCTTTGAGGTTTGCCATTGGTTCCTGCCTGCAGTCTCTTAGTGTCAAGCTACAGGAGCTGCCTTCATCCACAGAAAAGATACTGACAGTTACCCCCAGCAAAAATCATCTTTTATTCATATGGATGAATGTAAACTATATTGCCTCTGAAGCAACGGTCCTTAACCCATTCCAAGCTTTTCTGACTTCCAGCCGAACAATGACAAGGGAAGAGACCAAAGGAGGAGTATCCAAAGCTTCCAGAAAATCCAGATCAATTGAACAAATGCTAATTAAGCCCCGACTATGGGCAAGGGCCTGTGTGTTCAGCAAAAGGGAACTGAAGATGTACAATGTAAAATGAGGAGCTTCCTTCTCTAGCTTAGTGATCTGTCTTCTAATATCCCATAGTTCCCACAGAACTGAGGCCTGGTATCACTCATTTTGCATTTATGACAAACTACCCTATAGGCTAAGTTTAATACTACGTACTAATAGTGTAGTCATATCACTTTGGCAGAGGCTGCTGGGTACGGCTTTGGAGAGGTGCTTGACTGGAGAGTGATGAAAAGCTGAGTTCAAATCCAGCTTCAGACACTTATCTCTTATTCTCTGCCTCAGTTTCTTCAAGTGTAAAACAAAAATGATTATAGCTCTCCATGCTGTTGTGGGAATAAAATGAAATAATACTAAGCGTTTAGCATAATATCAAGTGCATGTTCTAAGGTCCCTCAACCCATCTCTGTCTGCCTCAGTTTCTTCAAGTGTAAAACGAAAATGATTATAGCACCTAGCTCTCCGTGTTGTTGTGGGCATAAAATGAAATAATACTAAATGTTTAGCATAATAGCAAGTGCTAAATAAATACTTGTTTCCTTCCAACTAGATTCTGAGTTCCTCCAAGACAGGGGCAGCATCATATTTTAATTTAATTTTACTTTCTGGCAATTAATACGCTTTCATTTTTCTCCTTTCTACTTCCTCCCCTTCACTGAAAAATAAAGGGAAAGGCAAATGTCTTGTAACAATTACACAGAGTCGGGAGTTGGTGTCATAGAGCCCAAACAAGGACACACAGAGAGGAAGCATTAAAATGCTGCCTTCTTCATCTGGCTTGTACCTGAACAGAAAGTCTCTTAATAACTCCAAGGAAAGATCATCCCACCTGAGCTTGAGGACCTTCTAGAGATGGCTTACTCTCTCCACTTTTGGACAGCTCCCATTATGGAAGGGGCAGCTGGGAGCCAGGGAGATCTGAGTTCAAATAAAGCCTCAGATACTTAGTAACTGTGTGACTTTAGTATCTATGTGACTTAGTGTTTCTCAATTTCCTCATCTGTCAACAGAGCCAGAGAAAAAAACGGCAAACCACTAGTATCTTTACCAAGAAAACCCCAAATGGGGTCATGAAGAGTCAGAAAAAAACTGAAATGATTGAACAATATCATGAGAAAGACTTTTTTTTTTTGTCTCTGAAATCTGAAAATCTGTTGCCCCTGAAACTCTCCCTGCTGCTTCTGCTTCTCTGAGGACTGAAAGAGAACAAGCTTAAAATGATGGAGTGATGGCTACTCTACGGTAGCCGCAAATCTATGTCCTGATCTCCCTGATCTGGACGTCGAGTCCCCTTTCCCCTGCCTTGAGAGAAGGGGAGCTTGGCCGGAGGCCAGAATGGAAATATTTTCCTGGTGACCTGCCACTGCCTACAAGCCAGTCCCAGCAACCTGCCTGCCTTTCACACCCCAAGAGATAAGCAGCTGCTCGCTGATTATTCTCCTGCTCGGCTGCCCTCGGTGACTGAGCACAAGGCAGAAAAGGAAGAAGGGAAGCCTGAGCGTAAGGCTTGAATCAGCGGCATCATTATGTAACATTATCCTGAAGACATGATTGGGGCTGCTGAGGGGTGGCAGGTGCCGTCCTGGGTCAGCGCTGCTGCTCTGCCTTCCTTTCTTTCCCTCTCCTCTATAATTAGAAAGTCACGAGAAGGATGGTGTTGACTGCCGCCTGAGTGCTAGAGCTGCAGCCAGGACCCGGTGTGGTAGGGATGCTCTGTCACGGGGTGGCAGAAAGAACACTCATTTGGGCATCAGAAGATTTGGCTTGGCCATCCCTGGGGCCTTTATCTGGGCCACTGATTCATCCTCTATAGGAGGCTGGACTGGGCCAAGGGTCCTTCCTGATCTGACATGGTATGTTCTAGGGTCTCTACGACGCTGACATTGCATGTTCTAAGGTCCCTCCTAGTTCTGATTTTCTGTGTTCTAGGTCTCTAACAACATTGACGTTGTATGTTTAAGATCCCTCCGATTCTGACTTTTTATGTTCTAATGTCCCTCCCAACTCTGACATTCTATGTCCTAAGGTCTCTCCCAGCTCTAACTTCTGTGTTCAAAGGGCCCTTCCAGTTCTGACATCCTGTGTTTTAAGGTCCCTCTCAGCCCTGACATTCTTTATTCTAAGGGCCCTTCCATTTCTGACATTCTCTGTTCTAAGGAACCTCCCAGCTCTGACATTCTGTGTTTTAAGACCCCTCCCGGCTCTGATATTCTTTGTGTTCTAAATGAACTAACAGATCTGACATTATTTGTTCTAAGGGCCTTCCCAGCACTGACACACTGTTCTAAGTTTCCTCCTACTAACTCTGATATTCTGTGTTCTAATATCCTTAACAGATCTGACATTCTATGCTCTAAAATCCCCCAACATTCTATGTGCCAAGGTCCCTCCCAGCTTTGACATTTCTATGTTCTAAGGTCCTTAACAGCTCTGACATTGTGAGTTCCAAGGTCCCTTCCAGCTCAAACATTCTTTGTTTTAAAGGCCCTAACAGCTCTGATACTGTATATTTAAAGGTTTCTAAGGTTCCTTCTAGTTCTGACATTGTATGTTCCAAGGTCCCTCCCAACTAAAACATCCTGAGTTCTAATAATCTCTCTTCTAAGGTCCCTTCAAGTTCCAGCATTTTCTGTTTTGAGACCCTTTTCAGTTCTAAAGCCAATAATCTCATACAGACATATATGAACATCCAGAAGATATTTAAGTCCCGACTTCCCAGACTTACTCTGTCACGATGTTGTAGCAGATCTGACCCTAAGAGATTTCTCTGGATAATTCCAGTGGGCTGAGACTACTTTCACTAGTAATACAATTGCATTTTTTGAGATCTAACAACAGGCTACCTTCCTTCAGGAAGATTTCTGTGATCTCTTTCCTAACTTTACCCCAAGCCAGAGGTGAGCTCTCTCTCATTTAAAGGCTCACAGCACATCCTTGGGCACTGTGGTAGATCCTATATAAGACAGCAAAATATACAAAACATGGTCTTTCCTTTTAAGACATTTATAATCTAGTTGATTAGAAAAGATAGTTTTCTTTCTTTCCCAATGCTCAATCTCGGTGGAGCAGGTGGAGCAGTAGATAAAAAAGCAGATCTGAAGTCAGAAAGTCTTCCTGAGCTCAAATATGACCTCAGACATTTACTATCTGTCAAGTCATTTTCCCCTGTTTGCCTCAGTTTCCTTATGTGTAAAATGAGCTGGAAATGGAAATGGACAACCACTCCAATATCTCTGCCAAGAAAACCCCAAAGAGATCATGAAGAGTTAGCCATGACTAAATGGCTGGACGACAATAACATAGTACTTTGTACAAAGTAGATGTCCAATACATGTTTACTGATAATAATAATTTATATTTCACAACAAGCATTTTCTTCATAGCAGCTTTGTGTATGTGTGTGTGTGGGGGGATGCTTGTCTAAGAGAATGTTGGCATTTATTAAGCACTTACATTGTGCCAGGCATTGTGCTATGATAGGAATATAAAGAAAAAGCCAAAGCAGTCCCTGCTATCAAGGAGCTTACATTCTTTTGGGGAGATAATTGGGGTTAAGCTTCATAGCAACTTATGAGGGACAATGTGGTACAATAGATAGAATCAAGAAGAATCAGATTCTGATTCATTAACCCTTTTTCTGCCTCAGTTTCTTCATTTCTAAAAGAAAGGGGTTGGATTGGATGGCTTCTAAATTCCTTGCTAGGTCTAAATGTATGACCTTAGGATATCAATCACTAACAACATTATTATCTCTAGATTATAGATAAGGATTGTCTAATGGTAAAAAATGGCATAAAGTAAAACACAAGACAATAAACACCTCCTTATTGTCAGAAGGAAAAAAAATAGAAGGAAATGAAGGTACTGGGAAACATGTCCTCGACCTTGGAGGGTGACATTAAGGAGATTAGCCACAAGGTGATGAAAAAAAATACTGGGTTTGGAGTCAGAAAATTCCTGGATTTGAATCCCAGATCTGTCACTTATCAATTGTTACTTTGGGCAAGTTATTTAATCTCCCTGCCTCAGTTTCTTTATCTCTAGAATGGGGATAATACAGGTCTACCTGCCAAGATAAAGGAACTATATGAACACAATTACAAAACACTTTTCACAAAAATAAAGTCTGATCTTAATAAATGGAAAATTTGTTAATTGCTCATGGGTAGGTAGAGCCAATGTAGTAAAAATGACAATTCTATTTAAACTGATTTACTTATTCAGTGCCTTTTGAATAAAACTATCAAAAAATTATCTGATAGAGCTAGAAAAAATAGCAATAAAATTATCTGGAAGAACAAAAGGTCAAGAATATCAAGAGAATTAATGGAAAAAAATTCAAAGGTGGCCTAACAATACCAGATCTCAAACTTTATTATAAAGCTGTAATCAAAACTGTCTGGAAGTGGCTGAGAAATGGAATGGTGGATCAGTGGAAGAGATTTGTACACAAGAACAGTGATCAATAATCATAGTAACTTAATGTTTGATAAACTTAAAGTCCCCAGCTTTTGGGATACTATTTGATAAAAACTGGTTAGGAAAACTAGAAAACAATATCACACGAAGTAAATATAGACCACATACTTCACACCATGTACCAAGTTAAGGTCAAAATAGGTTCATGATGTAGACATAAAGGTGACACAATAATCAGATTAAAAGAACAAGGAATAGTTCACCTATCAGATTTATGGGGAGGGGAAGATCATGATCAAACAAGAGATAGCATTACAAAATGCAAAATAGCCTATTTTGTTTTCTTAAATTAAAAAGCTTTTGTACAAACAAAACCAATGCAGCCAAGATTAGAAGCAAAGTAGAAATCTGGGAAACAATCTGCACAGTGTTTCTGATAAAGACATCATTTCTTAAATATATAGCGAACTGAGTCAAATAGATGAAATCATTCCCCAACTGATATATATATATATATTCAAAGGATATGAACAGGCAGTTTCAGATGAAGAAACAAAAGCTAGCTATAACCATATGAAGACAAATTTTAAATCACTTTTGATTAGAGAAATGCACATTGAAATAACTCTGAGATAACATTTCAGATCTATCAGATTGGGTGATATGACAAAAAAGAAAGGTGATAAACACAGAGGATGTGGGAAAATAAGGATACTAACGTAAAGTTGTGAACTGATTTAACTATTCTGGAGAGCAATTTGGAACTATGCTCAAAGGGTTACAAAAGTGTGCATAACCTTTGATCCAGCACTGTCACTACTGAGTCTGTATCCCAAAGAGATCATTAAAAAGGGGGAAAAATCTACATATGCAAAAATACTTACAGCAGCCATTTTGTGGTGGCAAAATATTGGAAATAGATGCCCATCAGTTGGGAAATGGCTGAACAACCTGTGGTATATGAATGTAATGGAATACTATTGTGCAGTAAGAAATGATGATCAGGCAGATTTCAGAAAATCCTGGAAAGACTTGTATGAAGTGATACAAAATGAAATGAGCAGAACCAGGAAAACACTGTATACAATATCAGTAACATTATGATCAACTATGAATGACTCAGCTTTTCTCAGCCACACAATGATCCAAGATAAAAGACACATGAAGGAAAATGTTCTCTATATCTACATAAAGAATTGATGGACTCTGAATGCAGATCAAAACATAATTTTTCCCATTTACTTTATTCTTACTCATGTTTTTTCCTCCTTTTAATCTGTTTCTTCTTTCACAACTGTGACTAATATAGAAGTATGTTTCACATGATAGCACATGAATAAACTATATCAAGCTGCCTATCATCTTTGGAAGAGGGAAGAGGAAGGAGAAGGGAGAAAATTTGGAACTCAAAGTCTTGTAAAAATGAATGCTAAAAATTGTCTTGACATGTAATTGGAGGGGGAAAAGCACTATTTAAAAAAATAAAATGGAGATAACAATATCTTCATGACTTTCCTGAGAAAAGAATTGTGAGGAGGAAAAAAGTCTTAGCGAAATCTAGAAATAAACAATGTTATTGCTATTTTACCCATGTCCAGGGAATAGCTCTGACCTACACTCAAAAAAATCAAACCAATTCTTGCGTTCTTCTGTTCTATGAACAGAATTTCTAAGAGTCATGGGATTGTAGTATTCAGAACCAGACATAACCTCAGAGATTATCTAACATACAATTTTCAAGATGTCGGGACCCTTTACATTCTTAAAAAATGATTGAGGACCCTTTCCTCTAAGAATTTTTATTTATGTGAATTATGGCTATTGATATTTACCATGTTGAAAATGAAAATGTCTTAGTATTACTATGAAAATAGTATTGATTTCACAGATCCCGCCCCGCCCAATCCCATAAAGGGTCTTGGAGACTCCTAGAGATTCTAGACTACATTTTGAGAACTACTGATATAACAAAATCTCTTCATTTGCTGATCAGGAAACCAAAGGGATGTCTTGCTTCTTGATCTAGCAAGTTCTGAGCAAGAAAAGAATCTGGAATCTGATCTGTTTATTATCAATAATGATAATGTTTTTATAGCACTTCAAAGTTTAGGAGATTTTGATCTGATTTTTCTCATACAAGATGACAAATATGGAAATATGGAAACTGCACATATTTAACATATATCAGATTGCTTGCGGTCTTGGGTAGGGGGAAGTAAGGGAGGGAGGGAGGAAAAAAATTTGGAACACAAAGATTTATAAAAATGAATGTTGGAAACTATTTTTACATGTATTTGGAAAAATAAAATACTAATTAAGCAAAGTTTAGGAGAGCTAGATGGCACAGAGTGCCATGCCTGGAATCAGGATGACTCATCTTCATAAGTTCAGCTCTGGGCATAAACATTTAGTACCTGTGAGACCCTGAGCAAGTCACTTGGCCCTGTCTTATGTTTCCTCACCTGTCAAATGAGCTGGAGTATCTTTGTTGAGAATGTCCCAAATGGGGCCATGAAGAATTGAAAAAAATGACTGAACAACAACAGATTTTAGAAAGCTCTTTATATACCTATCATTCGACTTTCCCACCTGCCCTGTGAGGTAAAAGGGTCAGGGAGCTGACCATTTGTCTTGTTCAGCCTTTCTCCCCACCGCCTTATAGCTTATTCACTTCTTCCACCTCTTATTCATCCAAGCCCATTATTAGCTCCATTTTACAGATGAGGGCATCGATACAGAAAGAAGTTGAATGATTTGTCCAGAATCAGGGAACTAGTGAGGTAAGATCTGAACTCAGGACTCCCTTCCTCCAAATCCAGGGGTCTCTCCACAATTTAGTCCTTGCCTTCTGCTGAGGTTAGCAAGTCAATGGCAAGGGGGTGATTAAAAACGGCAACACCTGCCCATTCAGCACTGGACCAATGTCATTAATCCGTCTCCCTGAGATAATTTCTAAAAGGCAGAAATGAGAGGCTGTAGAGTTTGATGGCCCTTCATTCAGGGTGGATCCCAATTCTTGAGCTGGAAAACTACCTTGCCTGTGCCTGTGTCTCTCTCCCCCAGGTCCTCCTTTCCCCCTTGGTCCTTGGTTTTCCTCCCTGCTTGCCTCAACTTCACTGCCGGCACCATCGGTTACCTTTTATAAATTCCTCTCCTAAGGCAACCTCAACAGCTCTTGGCAATCGTCTGCCTTCTCTGCTATCATAGGGAATGATTCTCTTGGCAGGCCCCAGTTTAGCCCTCAAAAGCTTGGTCTCTTCCCTCCCTTTATTTTCTCTTCAGCAGGGAGTTAGCCAAGCGTACATCTTGAGTGTTTAGCCTTGGAGGAATCCAGATGTAGCAGCTAAGAACGTTGCAGCTGGGGTAGGGAGCCATGAGTGGGTATCTCTGGCTCAGCCACTTCCTAGCTGTATGGTCTTTGGCAAATAACTTCAACTCTCAGCCTCATTCATCTCATTTGAAATTTGAGGATGGTAAACAGACTGCCAGTCTCACGGGGCTTTATAACCTTAAGGTGCCCTAGAAATGTGAATGATGATTGTCGGGCACACTGTAAACATTTATTGTGTACCCAGCCCTTTGTTAGGCACTGTGGGAGATGGAAAAAGATAAAATGTGGTCCTTGCCCCTCTAATCTTATCAAGGAGAAAGAAATAATACACAAGAAATCGGCAGAACAATTAAATTCTACCTCTTGGAGTATTTTTGCGTTCACCTGACCAGCACAAGGGTAATGTGCCTGGGATGTGGATGAAGAGGCAAATCTCACAATGGGGGGAAAGGCAATCCCTATGCTGCGGCTGGGGAGGTGGCGTCTGGGAGCTGAAATCCAGAACCAGTGGGAAACCATCTTCCTGAGCACAGATCGACACCCTGAGGACTGAATCAGAGCAAGAAATGAATGTATGGAGAGTCAGGGAGCTGACCATTTGTCTTACTCAACCTTTCTCCTTACTACCTTATAGCTTATTCACTTCTTATTCATCAAAGCCATTAGGCCATGGAAGGAAGGAAGCATTTATTAAGTGCCAGGCACTTTACAAATTTTGTCTCATTTAATCACTCTGGGAGGCAGGTGCTATTATAATTTCCAATTTACAGCTGAGGAAACCGAGGCAGATGGCAGTTAACAGACTTTGGAGTTCAGCACAGTGCCCAGCACAAAGCAGGTGCTTAATAAATGTTCACTGACTGATTGATGAATCTGAATAGGTCTTCCTGACTCCAGGCCCAACTCCCTATTCATTGTCCCATCCAATTGCAAGGGATGATTCCATGGGAGTACCCACTGATACCTCTTATGGATCAGTGATTGTGATTGTGGACTGATTTGGTGGAAGAAGCGACATAGGAGATTTAAAGTAATATCTTAGAAGTAAGTTGAGTGACTGATGAGTAAGGCCATAATGCCAGAAGCTGGGATAAGTCACCTCCCTTCTTTGGACTTCAGCTTCTTATAAACTGAGCTGGGGGTGGGGGGATGGATGAGGTGCCTGCTAAATGATATGATGCTAAATGACTGAGGCAGAGAACCTGAAGGTCAAGGCCCCTTTTATTCGAAGGACCCGGTGGGACCTGCCACATTTACCTTAGGGCTGAATGATGAATTAAAGCCAAAAAAAGCAGTGAATTATAGTGAGCAGGTGACCGGCCTCATTCTGGTCATGTTCCATAAGGTCTGGAACAGAAAGCTAAGGGAATTCAGCCTTCACTGCAGAATCAATAGTGTCACTATGAATTTTCCTCTGGCCTCTCCATTTCCTCCCCCTCGCTGAGTCCTCGAGGCTCCAGCTGCCTTTTGGATTCCTCTGAGGGTCTTGGGGAACTGTTTCCTGAGTGGGAGGGCAGGGGTGGGTGGGCATATGTCCAATTAGGATGTTTGGGTGTGAGGGCTGGGAGAAGTTAGACTTGTTCCCGCCAACCGGCAGAGCCGACTGGTGTTCTGAATTATCCTTTACAGCTGCATCCAAGCAGAGCCGAGGCAAAGGGCCTTAAACGCTGGAACCTGAGGGAGAGAAGGTCTCCACACAGCCATCCTGAAGGGACTGCTCCTTGTGGCAAGACTGCCCTCCACAGAGCTGGCCCTGTGGCCTATTACAGATGGGGAAATGAGCCTAACGTATCTGGGGCTGCTAAGTCATGGAGTGGAAAAACCACAGAATTCCCTTATTCATTCACTCACAAACGTTTATTATAAGCCTGTCATGGTCAGTCTCTGTTCTCATTTCTTTCTCAGATTCCCTATATTGTTCTCCCCTTGACTTCCCATAACCAATATCTAGGTGGAGGAAGATAGGAAGATAGGCAAGCAGAAAAGATGATTTCTCTCTCTCTCTCTCTCTCTCTCTCTCTCTCTCTCTCTCTCTCTCTCTCTCTCTCTTTGTTTCTCTCTATCTTCTGTCTCTGTCTCTCTCTGTTTCTCTCTCTATTTATCTTTGTCTCCCTGTCTCTGTTTCTCTCTGTTTCTCCATCTCTCTCCGGCTCTCTTCTCTCTCTTCTCTGTTTCTGTCTCTCTGTCTCTGTGTCTGTCTGTCTCTCTCTTTCTCTCTGTTTCTCTATTTATCTTTCTCTCTGTCTCTGTCTCTCTTTGTTTCTCTCTATCTTCTGTCTCCATCTCTCTCTGTTTCTCTATTTATCTTTTTGTCTCCCTGTCTCTGTTTCTCTTTCTCCGTCTCTCTTTGTCTCTCTTCTCTCTCTTCTTCTCTGTCTTTGTCTCTCTGTCTCTCTGTCTCTGTCTCTCAAGCCTGATCCTGCCCCTGGTCCCCAGCACTGCAGAGTCACTATGATCAGTATCTCTTATTTTATGCAAATCTGGGAATGTCATAGATTCATAAGAATTAGAGTTGAATGGTAGGTCTCTGTCTTTCTTTCTCTATCTCTGGCTCTGAAAATATATATTCTGTCTGTATCTCTCCTTCTCCGTCTCTGACTAATATACATTCACAGAATCTTCTCCCTTCAACTAGATTGTGTTTTGATTCACCTAGAACAGTACAGGGCACAAAGTAGACGAATACAGGATCACTTATCTTCAAGGCCTGCCGGGGTCTCAGTTTCCTCACCTCTAAAATGAGAAACTGGATGATATTTCTGCTACTTTGCAGGAACAGATCTATGATCCTATAACATGCCATTTCTTTAGAATAGGAAGCCCCTTCCAACAATGCCAATGGCAAACCTATCTATGACTTAGTAGATAAGTCCTATGGGAGCTGACCCAGGGACACAGAATTACAAAACTAACTCAGAATTGCAAAATGAGTAAGTGCCAGAATTGAGATCTGAACTCAGGTCTTCCTATTTTCCAATACAATGCTATTTCCTACCCTATGATATCTTCCTAGGAACATGGCAAGAATGAAATACATATTTAAATATTTTATATATAATATTATTTGTCTATGACATATAAAAATCGATCATATAATGAGATGTTTTGAGTGAATGAATAAATGAATAAGGGAATTCCAAGGCATCCCCACTTCATCAAGGAGTAGCTCCAGATCCTAAAGATTTCTTAGAAGTCAGTTTCTCCATTTCTGAAATAAAAGAGTTTACAGGATCATAGGTCGAGAGCTGATGAGAGATCTCTGAGGTCAGCAAATCCAACTCTTCATTTTCCAGAAGAGGAAACTGAGAAGCAGAAAGGGAAAGGCCAATGGTGTTAAACTCAAATAGAAAAGGGAAGTCACTCATTGGTACATAACGATTTCTGCAAGCCACAGACTGACTTAGCTTTAAAATGTAATATTATCTACTGTCTATTAATTATGTATAATTAATAAATAATATATCAAAATATAACATTATTATATATTAATCATGCACAATTATGCATATATAAGGTGCAATATTATCAACTGGATGTTAATTATATACAATTAATATTGTATTAAAATATAATCTCTATTACAAAACTTCTTAAACTGTGGGGTCACAATGTGGAGGTTATGAAATTATGATTTATTATCAGTATATCTGTTTTATAGACCTATATATCTGGGGTCACATAAAAATTTCTCAGGTGAAAAGGGGTTGTGAATGGAAAAAGTTTAAGAAGCCCCAATCTACTGTATGTCAATTCCATACAAATATTACATTATTTATTGTGTCATATATAACTAATATTTCATTAAATATATTATCTATTGTAAGTTAATTATATAGAAGTAATTAATAACATTACATTAAATGTAATATTTTGGTTTTTATTTATTTTGTTAACTATTTCCCATTTTAATCTGGCTCAGGATGCATTGGGGAGTGTGGAAGGCTGCCTGTGTCCATTGGGCCAGGTATTTGACACATCTGCTCAGTGTCACATGTATGTAGCAAATGATGGAGATTGGATTTAAACCGAGGTCTTTGGATTCCAAATCCAATGTCCCAAAAGCATTGTCCTTTGGTACTTTCAGGGAAGCTACAGTAGAAATACTCTGAGAGCCTCCCTCAGCTCTATCTATGACCCGTAACTAAAGCCCCTGTAATTTCTTTGATTTCATAGATGGGAGAAAAAGTGATTGGGTCAGTCTGTAGCCAGTGAGTGGCCCAAAGGGAAAGAGCTGTACTGTTTTCAGTGATTTCTCCATCCTCTGCAGGTCCCGTCTCATCCATTCTCAGCCCGCCGGCGGCTGGCTCCTCCTTCTCCACCTTCCCCCAACCCGAACCATTCTTGGGGTCCCCATGCTAAGCTGGGGGGCTCTCAGCCCCCAACCAAGCCCGGCTGCTGCTGGGGAGAGTCACCGTGGGCAGGCAGTGTAAGAGCCGGCCCCGTGGGGGAAGGAATGAGCCCTGGTCCGAATCCCTAGACCTAACGGCTTGTTCCCACTGTCCTTAAGGTGCTTGCTCCAAGGCTCCCCGTGACAGTTTTATTGGCAGGCGGGCCTGCTAGAAGGATTGTGGGCTATTTACAGTGCTGAGGCCACGACTTTGTGCAGAGACAGTGAACATAAATTCCCATGATGGATCAGTCATCACTTCATTGAACTCATGTTGCATCCATTGAAGGCTGGGCGATAACATACTGTTTCCTGGTTCTGCACAGCCCTGGGATACATTAAATACATTTTATTTATAGCTCGCCATTGCTGCACTGTGGGCAGGAGAATGCAGCTTTTGCAACTATCATCTAATTTTATGATGAGCATTAAAGCCAGGCCTATAATTTGCACCTTTTTATTCATTAGACACTGGTGTGGCCATAAGTCAAGAATGCCCAGGGATTTAGATGCAGATTCAGAAGATAAACTATTGACAAGCCAGATGTATTTTTACATTAGTGCGCCTTTACAATAGTTTATGTTGAGAGTGGAATATAAATTGCGTTATTAAATATGAACCACTCTTATAACCACTTCCTTGCCTGCTGATCTGAGGGAGGGATGGCATTCAGAGGCAGGAAGCGGGGGGTGGGGTCTCCTAATTTCTCAAGGGTGAATGGCGAATGCTCCCCGCTCAGAGGGGACTTCAGAGATCTTCGGGAGCCTCCAGGCCGGGGCAGGCTGCAATGGTGAGCACTTCCTACAAGTGATCTTTCCCAGTCCCCTTACTTGTGAGGTTACCATTATCCTATGGATATCTTGTTTCCAAGAGCTTGCAATTGGAAACTCACTGAGGACAGGGGACCGTTTCTTTGTAAAGTTAGCTCTTAGCAACAAAGTGTCTGATGTAGAATGGGTCTTGAATAAAAGCTTGTTGACTTGACTAGCAAAGGGACAAAAACAAGCATTTATTAAGTACTTACTAATGCCAGATGTGATGCTATGAGCTTTATAATGATCTCATTGGGAATGGAGTTGCTGTTATAGCCCCATTTTTACAGTTGAGGAAACTGAGGTAAACATGGGTTGCCCAGGGTCCCACAGGTAGTAAGTATCTGAACTTGGGTCTTCCTGATTCCAGGCCCAGTGCTCCTACAGTGTCACTTACCCTAAGTGCCAGGCTGAGGATTTTTAAGAATCAAGTTTAAATTGGGAGAGTCCCTGGTCTAAGGTGCTCATTTCACAGGTGATGAAACTGAGATGAGGGAAGTAACTTGTGCAAGATCACACAGGTAAGCCCATGACATGGACAGAATTCAAAGCATGGTCCTCGGACTTAAAAACCAGCTTGTGCCGCCCCCACTGCTTTGGGGACCCCCGACAGCAGACAGTGGGTCTGTAGGCTGTCCCCCTTGGCAACCTTCAAACCCAAGGCAAGCTCAGCCTTCTGCCTGGGAAGGAAGCCAGGCTGTTCTTATAGGAACACAGAATGTTAAAGCTGGAAGGGACCTTGCTGATCACCTTCGTCCAACACTTCATTTTACAGATGAAGGAACAAAGGCCCAGAGAGGTTAATTAACTTCCCAGGATCACACAGATAGTAAGCTGTGAGCCAGGATTTTTCAGGGCCATCTTGCTGGTATTTTGGGGAGGGATTTGGGGGCCGGTGAAGATTGTGCTTTTCTAGAACTTGTGGCTCATTAATAGAGTACAGAACCCAAGACACGGCCTGCCTAAATAGAGCGGCCAGTGGAGAGTGGCAGTTTTCTGGGAGTACTGTATGATTTGTCAGCCCTTGTATGAACACTCCACTAAGTAACCCGTGCCCGTGACATCTGGTGCATTAGATTATCCTCCATTTATGATAAGGGCAGAGAACATGTCATCTATTTCTCTCACACCTCCAGCACTGGGTAAAACCCTGGGCACAGAGTCAGTGTCCTATCAAAGGCAATGCTACAGAGTGACTGATTCTGTCCTGGGATTGGACGGGTTCTGTCCCTTGGTCTATTGTTTCATTTTCGAGGTGGGAAAGAGCCATCTGGAATCCTTTCAGAGGAAAGATGTCATAGGGAGGGAATCAGGTTCCAGAGTCTCCAGCCTTTTGGCTTCCTTGCTTCTTAGTTCTCAGTGTCTTCCACAACCTTTTTTTCCCTCTACTGCCCTGTGAAAACAGAGGGAAACAAAAATGTCCCAAAGAAATGTAACTACTCAAGATCACTGGGGACTGGCACATATCTTCTGTTCCTAGGCACTCCTGGCACTGCCATAACTATCACAGGAGCCAGAGATAGGAGATGATCTCATCCACCTTATCACTTTAGAAAAATACAACTGAAGCTCGGGAAGAAAAAGGGATTTGATCCAAATAAGAAGCAAAAGAGAAATTAGAACTCACGCCTTTGGATGCCAAACCCAATGCTCTTTCTAGTACACATCAGGTTATATACCATGTAAGAGCTAAACTACCAGCCCTTTATGTAACCCACAAGCTATATACCTAAAATGTTGTCTATTGAAGGGTTATAAATTCAGAAAATGAAAAGAACAAATTGTCAATTATTTATAGGAAGAAGCTTTCCAGGCTGGATCCTGGACTATAGTGAACCAAGAGGCTTTGGGGTATCTTATAATGATGGCTATTCAACCCTCATCAATGCAATGGCCAATCAGTCAGTGCTGCTGAATGAGACTCAGCTCCTGACAGAGACAGGTAATAGACCAATATGCAAAATGACGTACATTTTTGGACATGGCCAATATGGAAAATTCTATTGTTTGTGCATATTTGTTACAAGGGATTTCTTTTTCTTTTCTTTTTCCATCAGGGAGAGGAAAGTGTGAGACAGAAAAAGAAAAAAGTGCTTGTTAATTTAAAAAAAAGTACTTAAGAACTAGAAGAACTTGTTGGATGACAAGGATTTAAGTGTCTTCTATATATGAGTTACTTGGCTAGATACTGTGGATATAGAGACAGAAAGGAAATAGCCCATACCCTCCAGTAACTTAAAATCTATAGGATGAAACAATATGTAGTCTATATGTAAAAGAGATGCAAAATATATAAAAAATAGTCTATATGTAAAAGAGTATAAAATCTCTTCTTGTGAGGAGATCTGGAAAGAGTTCATGTAGGAGGTAGCCCTGGAACTAAGTTTCAAAGGAACCTTGGGAGATCTAAAAGGCAGGAGGGAGGAGGAAGAGTACTCTAAGTATGGGTGAGGGGCAGTCTGTGAAAAGGAGAAGACCCATTAAGTGTAAGCAACAGCAGAAAGATTAGTTTGCAGAGGAAGGGGTTAAATACCAAAAAGAGGCATGTGTATTTGATTCCAGAGATAAGAGGGAGCCACTGAGGTTTATTGAGCAGGGTAATGACATAGTCACAATTGTACTTTGAGGATATCACTTTGGCAGCTGTGTGGTTGTGAATGGATTGGAGAGGGGAGGGACCTGAAAGAAGGAAACCCAACTAAAAGGTTATTGCAATAGTCCATGGGAGAAATAATGAGGTCCAGAACTAGGGTGGCAGCTCCTTGTGTTTCATTTAGGTACAGTGCTTAACATTTCTGAACCTCAGTTTCCTCAACTGTAAAATAAGGAAGTTGGGCTAAATGGTCTCTGAGTCACCTTCTAGCCCTAGTTTGAAGATCAATCAATCAATCAATCACCATTTGTTAAGTGCCTACAATATACAACTGTGCAAAGCACTATGAGTCAATGATTATGCAGAGAATCAATAAATTGTAGAAAGTGATCAGATACATGGGATCAGGGAGAGTAAGGAATCTGAGCTTCCCTAACTTGGGTAACTGAGAGAACAATAGTATTCTGGACAGAAATAGGACATAATTGAACAATTTTTATTTGGGACCCTACTTCAAAAACCATTCTAAAGTTCAATGTAATAATAACTGGCTCTTAGGGATTCTCCTCTTCCTTTAAGTCATAGCTCAAACATCATTTTTTTGCATGAAGATTTTCCTGGGTTTTCCAACTACTAGCACCCTTCTCCAATAATTTTTTATTTATTCACTTTCTATTTATGCTGTCTATATTTTTATATGTTCTTATCTCATTAGACTTGAAAAATCCTTGCAAAGTAGTGAGGTTTCATTCTTTCTACTTGAATCGCCAGGGCTTGTGCTATGTAGGTGCCTAATAAATGCTTGCTGACTGAGATTTGTAAAGTGATTTCCACTTATTATCTTATTTGATTCTTCCAACAATCCCAATGGTGGATTTTGTAATGCTAATTTATAAAGAAAGTGAGACTAGGGAGTGACCAGACCCCTATTCCCAGGCTAGCTGCTGCTGGAGAGAGAACTCCATGTGAATCGCCTGAGATTAGCAATCAGGTGCTCTTTTCCCCCTCCTAATAGCAATAACATTTGTCTACCACCTTCAAGAGGGATCATATTTGGTTCTTCCCCAAACCCCGTTCTCAGGATGCTCTTTAGGAGGAAGAAGGAACTAAAGATTAGATGGAGGTGAGAGAGACGCCCCTCTGCCCATCTATTCTTAATGAATTAAGGATATTCATTTATTTATTTATTAAGGATATTCATTCATTTATTAAGCAACTACCATGCACTATGCTTACCGCTGGGGAATACAAAGTGAAAAAAGAAATAGTCCTTATTTTCAAGAACCTCCCATTCTCCAAGTGCACATAATATATACTAATATGAATAAAAAATAAAGGAAATTGGGGTAAATTGTAAAAAACACTATTAGCAACTGATTAGGATCAGAAAGACCTTAGTACAGGAGATGCAAGTATATTGTTTCTTCCAAATAGGATGTTAGGTCCTTCAGTGAAGTGAAGTGTGTCTCTGTATTCCCAGTGCCTAAAACAGCACCTTGCAGACAGTAGGTACTTAATATATGCTGTTGGATTGGGGGAGAAGGGGAGAGGAATTTTATTATGGTGCCTGCTGGATAGTGGCTGTTCTGGCCCAGAAAACCAAAATGTCTTCCACACTGTATCAATTCTTTCAAGCCTAGTGGGGACACAAAGAGCAATGCTTTTTCTTGACTTTCTAACCTAAAACAATGATAGACACTCCTCATTTCTTGAAAAAATAACTCCCAAGAGGCATGGGAACTCCTGATAGTCTAACCCCACTGACACTTAAAGCCAATGAGGGGACCTTTCAGGGGCCTTTGGCTCAGTGCCTAGGACTTTAGGGCTGCTTCTCTTCCCTTCTGCCTCCCAGTATTCCTCTGGCCAAACCAAACTGGATTCTCCTGGGCTTGGGCCCCCCTTATCCAACCTTGCCCATTCCTGGGCTAACACCCATCTTTGAGCCATTCCGCCTTTCCCCTTGATTTAGCTCAAAATTCTCCTCTCCTTTGAAAAGTACTCTCTGATTAGCACCCCTTGCCACTCATCCTCTGTACCTAAAACACCCCCTTTTTTGTGCTTGCAGAGGCACCCGCTTGGCTGCTACCTAATTGTACATATTCTTCTATTATCTCTCCAGCTACATTGGGGGCAGCTAGGTCATCTGCAGATGGAGTGCCGGGCTGGAATGAAGAAGAACTGACTCCAAATCCAGCTTCAGGTACTGTGTGATCCTGCAAAAGGCACTTACTTTTTGTCTGCCTCAATTTCTTCCACTATGAAATAGGGTTAATAACAGCATCTACCTCTCAGGATTGTTGTGAGGATCCTATGAAATTATATTTGTAAAGCACTCAGTATAATTCCCAGCACAAAGGAAGGGCTATATAATTGTTGGTTTTTCTACTACTACTACTACTACTACTACTATGACTACTACTACTACTACTACTACTACTACTATATAGTACAAAGTAAGATATTGAAAATGACATAGGAAACCAATTATGAGAAAATATAGTTATAAAAATATTGAAGAAAAAGCTCCCGGACCCCAAGTTAGAAGGACTAGATGGTCCCTTCTAGTTTTCATCCTTTTCTTCACCTACAATAGTGTTACACATACACATATATGTGCACACACATGTCTGCACATGCAAACATTCACAGTACACTCACACAACATGCATATGCATGAATATTCACACACATACATACACCCTCACCCACCAAGTTCAGTTCCCTCACATAAATGAGGAAATAGAGAGCCAGAGACTGACATACTCGACCCAGATCACACAGGTCCAAATGTCAGAGTCAGAATTTAAATCCAGGGCCTTGGGTTCTTCCAATATACTTTCCACTACACCATGAAATACTTGTTCACTAATTCTGAATTATATGATAATGCCATTGGAAAACAAAATGAAGGAATCTCCCCAGACAGAGAAATGATGGGAAGAGAAAAATGTCACATGAGGTCCCTTTACTCTTTAGAGGTAAATGGCCTCCATTGTTGTCTGTCTCCTGGCTGCGAAGCCAGTGGCCACTTTGTGTTTAGGTCTATGGACCCTCCTTACTTCTAGATCCTGAATAACCTCCTTGGCCACTTTCATCTTGACTCCAAGTCTTGTCCTAACCCCAATGATCTGGTACCAGTTGGGAAGATTCAGAAAGTAGAAAATATTGGTCACAAGGGATTAAGAAGCCAACAGAGGGTCTCCCCATCTCTATATCCCCGCAACAAACTCCCACTTTTTCAAGACGAGCAGGAGAAAAAAAGCTCATTTCATCCATTTCCCTCCCAAACCCTTCTTCCCATTAAGGTAGTGCTGAGTACCCCTAATAATAGCAATACTAAATCCTCCCAGCCAATTCGGTTCCATTTCTATAAATAATGTAGAATCTTTTTATTTACTGACAGGTTGTAAAAGTATCAGGGAGAATAATGTGAAATCAGGAGCCGCTGAATAATTCATGACATCGGCTTAACGCCATCTCTCTCCCTCCTTCTCCTCCTGGCTTGCATTTTTTTTTCCTTGGCCTTTCTGGACTCACAGTTTATAGGAGAACACCTTCTGCCCAGTAACCTAATAAAGTCAAGGCTAACAAGCTGGTCCTAATTCTTCATGAATTGAAGCTTTTTACAGCTTAAAAAATATAGAGACTAGAGGGAGTCATTTTTTTTTTTGAGGGAGGCAGTGCTTGTATGTAATAGTAACAAGGAGAAATTACATTTAGAGGTACGAAGGGGAATGTGTATGTGTATGTGTGTGTGTGTGGGGTGGGGGGTATTAGAAGATCTGCGTGCAAATCCCATCTCTACCTTATATGACTCTGAGCAAGGAGTTTAACCTCCCTCTGAGCTACCTCAACACTAGGATGATAATATTCACTGCTTACCTTAGGGACAAAGCTGGAATTGGAAGCCACATCTCCCAACTCGGGGTTCTTTCTCCTGACTTTACTAGCTCTACCCCCAGTCATTACATTCATTTTCCAGGTAAGATAACTAAGGTTATGCAAATAAATGGGAAGAAAAAGGAAGAAGGAGGGAAGGAAAGAAGGAAAAAGAAAGAAGGGAAGAAGAGAAGAAGGATGGAAGGGAAGAAAGGAGAAAGAAAGGAAGGAAGAGTAAAGAAGGAAAAAGGTGGGAAAGATGAAGGAAATAAAGGAGGGAGAAAGGAAAGTAAAGAGGCAGGGAAGAAGAATGGAAGGGAAGAGAGGAGGAAGAAAGTAAGGAAAACAGAAGGGAGCATGGAAAAAAAAGGAATGAAATAATTTATTATTATGTACCAAACACTGTGCTAAGTGTTTAATAATTAATTTCTCATTTGACCTTCATAATAATCATGGGAGATAGTTCCTGTCATTATCCTCATCTTACAATTGAGGAAACTGAGGCAGAAAGGGGTTAAGTTAGTTCCCAGGGTCACAGAAGAGGTATATGAGGCTATATTTGAACTCAGATCTTCCTATATCCAGGTCTATGTGTGCTTTATCCACTACTAGCTGCCTTTAGCATATTATATATATATATATATATATATATATATGTATATGTATATACACACACACACACACATATATAGTATTATTTTTTAAAAGTTAGCTATTGTCATTATCATTATTATTGACCTATTAACATAGGTAATAAAAGTACAGTTTTATGAGATCGAGAACTCTTGGAGTTCTCATCCAACTCCTTGGTCTTACAGATGAAGATATTCAGATCTACACCTGCCAATTACCTGGCCTAAGGTCCCAGCTGGAACTGAAAGCCACATCTCCCAACTTGGGATTTTTTCCTGCACTGCGCTAGCTCCCCCAATCATTATATTCATTTTCCAGGTAAGATAACTAGGACCTGGAAATGTCAGGTAATTGACAGATCACACAGTTAAGAAGCCTCAAAGCCAGGTCTCCTGGCTCCTAATCCAGTACTCTTCCCATTAAGCCACACTGTCTCTGGTGTAAGTCTTTAGATTTTGTACATTCTCCATTGTATATATTCAAATCAACTGGCCCACTCCCCCTTGTAGAAACAGTCATTTGCATGTACAAAGCCGGTTTTAATGCTTCTGCACACACCTTGCTATTCTCATGGCTTTTACAAACCTAGAAGTGGATGCTCGAGATAGGGTCTTTCTGAATCTTTTCCCGGTAATTCCATATTTTTTCCCTGACTTTCCAAGAATTAGTATTAATTATTAAAATCTTAGCTTGGTTATTACTGCTCAGGTTGTTAATAGTCAGAAATGGAATGTCACCATAATGTTAGGTCCCTGATGGTGAGCTTCCTGTATTTGCTCAAAGCCTGCTTTGGAGGCTTCTGGGTGGAATGGGGATTATTTACAAGGTTAAATTTCCATTTAAAAGTGCAGAAAGTAAATTCCTGGTAGCCAGATCCAGCCAGGCAGTCCTGGCTGAGCAGAGGAACTGCTTGGGATTCTGGGCCTCATATCACAGGATCTTAAAACTAGAAGGTTCCTCTAGCAGTCTTTAGTCCATGGATATCCAATTTAATAGAAATGGTGACCATAAAATGCTACAAAAAATTGTGAGCCACATTGTCATTTAGTCATTTAGTTTTAAAATGTAATATCTATATTTTGCTGAATCTTTTTAGTTATTGATTTAAATATTTTCCAATTATACTTTAGTCTGGTTTGGGTCACACAGGAATACTGGAGGATACATGCATATCCAATCTACTCAGGGGTGAAGAGAGGGCTATACTTAAAGTCAGGAGATGATGAGTTCAAATCTTGCTTCTGGCATTAAATAAATGATAATGTCTATTCTTTCTGAGGATATTTATTAATATTTAGCCTGTCTGGGCCTCATATTCCTTATCAAAGGAATAATAAGAATGCTTATCTTACAGGATTCTTTCCTTTCCTTTCCTTTCCTGTCCTTCCTTTCTTCCTTCGCTCTTTCCTTCTTTCCTTCCTTCCTTTCTTCCTTCCTTCCTTCCTTCCTTCCTTCCTTCCTTCCTTCCTTCCTTCCTTGCTTCCTTCATTCCTTTTTTGTTCTTTCCTTCCTTTTTCATTCTTTTTTGTTTTGTTTTTAATTTTTATTGATTTTTTTGATCATTATAATTATTGATTACTCTCACTTCTCACTTCACAAGACACATCATGTAACAGAGTAAAGCAATTAGGCAAAATTAATAACACAGCCATTGCAGCTCATAGGCCTATACTTAAAAGTAATATTTTTTTTTAAATAAGAGGAAAAATCCTTTACATAAAATTTTTTTATAGTAATACTTTTGTAGTAAATCTTTTTGTAGAGGCAAAAATAAACCTTAGAATTAAGAATTGTTTGTACACAATTGTCTACATGTTGTCTCCTCCCATTAGATTGTGAGTTCCTTCAGGACAGGGATTATCTTTTAACCCTTCTTTGTATCCCTAGTGGCACATAGTAGGTACTTAATAAATATTTATTGATTGACTGAATATGACCAAAGAAGACACTGCAGTTCAGAGAGGCTATCTGATTTTCTGAGACTCAGACTTGGGTGTTTAGATTCACAAACCACTGCTTTTCCCATAACCTTGTGCTTTCCCAGCACAGAAAGGGAACAGAATCAGTCTTAAGTATAGATCTTTCACATGCACTCCGAATGCATGTCCCTTTAACACTCTGGGGGTTGATTTCCTTTTCTGTTAAAAGAGATGAGGGTTGTGATGGCTAAAGGATATGGGGCCTTTCAGGCTCCTTCTAGCTCCCATGCTGACAATCTTTAAGGCCCCGTCCAACCCTGATAACTCTGACCTATTGGTCAGAGACCTAACTGACTCCAAGCCTCTAAAGATCCACCCTCATTTCTTCTCCATTTTTCTGCTCAGCTGCACCCAGGTTCTACTCTAATTCTTCCTATTCTAAGGTGTAGAAGTCCCTGTGTGCAGTTCACCTTTCCTTAAACACAAGCCCATTTGGGTCTGTCTAGTTTTCCTCCTGTTCTAAGGTGCAGAAGTCCCTGTGTGCAGTTCACCTTTCCTTAAACACAAGCCCATTTGGGTCTCTCTAGTTTTCTTCCTGTTCCAAGGTGTAGAAGTCCCTCCTTGCAGTTCACTTTTCCTTAAATACAAATCTCTTTGGGTCACTCTTGAGCCCATCAGACTAGACTTTTCCACCCACTCCGATGTCGCCCAAGTTTTTCTCTTTTGTACTTCCTGTTCATGGCCCTTGGCCTCTTGACAGATTAGTGACTGACTAATGCTCTCTTATGTAGGAAGTGTCCAGGTCCTTTCAGGTCAGACCTTCCCTGGAGGGGAGGGTAACCCTATCCATCTCATAAAAGGGCAGCCGGGAAATGGGTGATCTCCTTGCAAGCAGCCCAAGTGGGGCTGAGCTCCTGGTAAAGCGTTCCAGATGTGGCCCCCTTCCCACGGTGACTGGGGCCGAGCAGCTGCTTTAAGTTAACCTAATGGTCTTTGGGGCTCACCAGAGGTTCCTTCCAATTCGATCGGCTCCTGGTCAGGGACTGATCTTCTCGAGGAACTTGAAAATGCCCTTGTGACCCAGCCAGCCCAGCTGGGAGTCCCCCCTTCCAAGTCTAAAGGGATAAGACCTGCTGAACAACTTGCACAAAAGTCTTCTTAAGTCTGGTGCCCAAAGCTGCCACCCCAGGTTGGCATAAACCTCCCTCCCCTGATGACCTGACTCCAAACAATGGAACCGCGGTGGCCAACCCGCAGACTAATGAGGGGAGAACTTCAAGGGGCTCTGTGACCCCTGGGGATTAGCTAATGGGCCTGGAAGATGTGGGGGAGAAGACTTGGTTGGGGGAGATTACATTTTCTTCCTAAATTTCACTGAGCCTGGTTTTGTTTATGGGGAGGCCTTGCCCTCTGGGGACCAAACATGGTGCCTGTTTGCTTATTTTCATTATTGCTGGTGGCCTAATATTTACAGTCTTTTTAACCTCCCCTAACCCCCTGTAAATCTAATTTTTCAGACTGACACAGAGAGAGGCCTGTTTCTTCCCTTACACAATTTCCAAAGGGGGGAACGGCAGGGAAGTAGAAAAAAAAAGGATGATAGATTCATTTTTGACTCATCCCTCCCACAGACATGGTCCCACAAAGTTTTACCAAGTGGAGAGCAAACGGTGAAGCTGCTCTTACCCCTTCCAATCTGAGGCTTTAGGCCCAGAGGAAGCAGGGAACGAAGGCCTGAGGAATACACCGCCCTCGCTGAAGAGCCCTCATTAATAGCTCCAGGAGCTGGTGGGAATTCTAAGGGAGGCAGGGGAAACAGGAACAAGCCAGTCTCCAAGACAAAGCCTGAATTAGCCGTGGAGACAGCCCTAATCTATTTAGAACATCTACTCTTCCTCTTCACCTCTTACCCAAAGCAGAGGGGTCCCCAGGGCTCAGGCTGTGGATTACACTGACCCAGAGTAACTGGGAGCTCCCTCATTTCCTGTGCAACCCAAGCTCCCTCCCACTGAGGCTCCTCTCCCCGGGAGGGACGCTGCAGCCAGACATTTGCCAATCTATTCCTGGCCTTGGCCCCCAGCTCATGGATCACAAGAGGCTGGGAATGTGGCCGAGGCCTCAGGGAGCAGCCGGGGTGGGAGGCCGTGAGTGTGGAAAGGAGGGGGCGGGAGTGGCTAAAGATCCAGCCGTCCAGTCAGTCCCCTGGAGAGGCTGGACCACGGAGGCAGCTGATTTGGGGAGGATTTATAATGGGGGTGAGTCAGCGCTGAGTAGCCAGGGGCCCTGTCTGGTGGAGGAGGGAGTCCTTGTGTCTTCTACCTGCCCATTGCTTTGTATGTCCAGCCGTTCCAACAGGCCCCCCAATATTCCTCTGCCTTCAGCTCCAGAACCCCAACATCCAGTCATTCAACAGCCTTAACCTACCTAGAAAAGCATACCAGGACCCGTGTGCTCATTATCCAACAAGAGATTCGTTTATGACATAACCTACCCGGATTTATCCGAACTCTACTCATTTCCAGGCCCAGTTATACCTTCAAGAAGTAATCCCAGAGCACTCCCAAGCAGGCGTCCCCCGCTCTCTGACTTCCTTCGGCAACTAGAGCCATGTTGAGTGACACTCTCAGTCAGTCAGTCAATAAATCTTTACTAAGCACCTACTATGTGCCGGGCACTGTGTTAAATTCAAAGAATACAAAGAAAGGTAAAAGTCAGACCTGGCTCTCAAGGAACTCACAAGCTTATAGGGGAGAGGGGAAGGAAATAAACATTTATTAAGCACCTACTATGTGCTAGGCACTGTGATAAGTACTAAGGATACAAGGAAAGGTAAAAGCCAGTCATGCCTCTCAAGGAACTCACAAGCATATAGGGCAGAGGGGAAGGATATAAGCTTTAATTAAGCACCTACTATGTTCAGGCACTGTGCTAAGTGCTGAGGATACAAAGAAAGGAAAAAGCCAGTCCTGCCTCTCAAGGAACTCAAAAGCTTATAGGGGAGAGGGGAAGGATATAAGCTTTTATTTAGCACCTACTATGTTCAGGCACTGTGCTAAGTGCTAAGGATACAAAGAAAGGAAAAAGTCAGACCTGGCTGACAAGAAACTCACAAGCTTATAAAGCAGAGGGGAAGGGAATAAGCATTTATTGAGCACCTACTATGTGCTAGTCACTGTGATAAGTGCTAAGTGTACAAGGAAAGGTAAAAGCCAGTCCTCCTTCTCAAGGAACTCACAAGCTGATAGGGGAGAGGGGAAGGAAATAAGCTTTAATTAAGCACCACTTAGTATCTGTGCTAAATTCTAAGAATACAAAGAAAGGTACAAGAATCCCCACCTTCTAGGAGCTTATGATCTAATGAGGAGGAGAGGGAAGACAACACATAAAAAGGGACTGAAAAGGAAGAGGAGGGCACTGGGTATGTGGACATGGCTCCTGCCAGGCAGGAGAAATGATGAGATGGCTCTACTGAGTGCCCTCCTTAAATAGATCTTGGAAGAGCTTGCCACACGTCTCTCCAATCCGAGGGAGGAAGGGCACCAGGGGCAAAGACTCAGAGAGTGAGCTCTCTCCCTGCATTCTTTCCCTAAGCCCTGTCTTCCTAGAGGTCAAGACCCAGATTTCACAATCTATCTCTGCATGTCCAGTGCCTCGTACACTGTAGGTGTTCCTGATGACTTTCCCAGAATGAAGTCCTTCTTTCTCCTCAGGGAAACCACAGAATCATGGAATGTCAGAGTCAGAAGACCCTTTAGGGAACATATAATCCAACCTCCCATTTCATAGAGGAGGACACTGGAGGCCAGAGAGGTTGATTGAGTGAATGGGATTTGAAACCCGTTCTCACTCCCAGTGCAGGGATGTACCTGGCTACTATGTCTTTTTTTAAATTTATTTTTGTAACAATTCCCTCCCAATCCTCACCTGCACCCCAGGCCTAGCACAGTGTATGACATATAACTGGTAATCCTGCCTCCTGAATGAATGGACCTGGGAGAAAGGCCGGCATTCTTTAGGCACATGGATGGAGAAAATGTGCTTTTGCTGGAAAGGTGGAGAAGTAGAGAGTGGAAGAAGGGAGAAAGCCAGAGCTTACGAGGAGAAATATCCCTTCCATCTAAAGAGGGAAGAATTTATTGATTGATTAGGTATGTAATTGGGGGAAACTACTGCACATCTTACTTGTAAAGTGAGGGTCAGACCAAACAGTCTTAAAGCTTTGACTTTGTTCTAAGGTCCAGTTCCACTGTGTTCTATGACATTCTGTGTTCTAAGTTTTATCCCCATTCTAACAGTCTCGGTTCTAAGGTACCTCTCATCTCCGACATTTTGTGTTCTAAGTTCCCTCCCAGTTCTGACATTCTAAGATATCTTCATGCTCTGACAATTTGTGTTCTAAGGGCATTCCTGACTACAGTATGCTGGATTGAAAAATCTCTTCCAGCTCTGATATTCTATTTTTTAAAATTCAGCTCTAACATTCTCTGTTTTAAGGACCTATCCAATTCTGACAGTATTCTAAGGTCCTTCTTAAGCTCTGGCATTTTATGTTTTAAGAGTCCCTCCCAGCCCTGATATTCTATGTTCTAAAGCCCTTGAGCTCTGACTTTCTATGTTCTAAAGACTCCTCCACAGTTCTAACATTCTAGGTTCTAAGGCCCCTCCAAGCTCTGACATTCTATGTTCTAAAGGCCCTCCCAGCCCTGATATTCTATGTTCTAAGCTCCCTTTCAGCTCTGACATTCTATGTTTTAGGGACCTCTCCAGTTCTGACGTTGTGTGTTCTAAGGTACATCTTAAGCTCTGGCATTCTGTGTTCTAATGCTCCTCATCTCTGACATTCTGTGCTCTAAGATTCTTTCCACTGCTAACATTCTGTGTTCTCCAGCTCAACTTGGAACTAGCCGGCAGCTTTAGGGAGGTCACAATTTCAGATCTTTTGCCAACCGCAGGAAGCCACCCCACACTTTATGGAGTAACCTCACCCTCGAGCCTAAGGGGAATGGGTGATAAAGGAAGAAAGCGTAATGCCCACGCCTCATCCCTCTCTGAAAGGCCAGGCGCTGGCACCCAGCAGGGGAGGGTTTCTGTCTGGGACAAATGGGACTGGATAGCTAGAAGCCAGCTAACCTGAGGAACAATTCGGGTTTTGAAGTCAAGTACAAAGCTGAGTCTAGCTCTCCATGTTAACATGATAAAAGCAAGTCCCCAGCTACCACAATTATTTGATAATTCTCCCTTAACACCCATCAAATTAAAGCAGTGTCCAAGGCCCGCCTGAAGTGGCACTGATAGGTATTAAACTTTAATGAGATTTAATGATTCTGGCCTACTTTTTAAGCGCTGGGGCCCACATTTATGAACATTTAATTTCCCAGGCCCTGACCTCTTTCCTTCCCTCTCCCTTTCCCTTCTCTCCCTCCCTCCCTCTCCACTTCCCTCCATCTTCCTGCAGCTGGTTTGTGTTAGCGTTGCTGGGGAGCACAGCCCTGGTCCTGTCACAGGCAATACCAAGTGAGCCTTCACAGGCGGCCCATTATCCATCTTCCTTGCCCCCCTCTCCCCACTTAGTGGCTAAATGTTGATTTTATCAGGGAGTTAAAGGTAAAAGGACCACCAAAAAAAAAAAAAAATCCTAGCATTTCCATGATAGTGAGATTGGCCCAAATCGTGGGATAATTTCTTTCATTTACTTCAAAAACTACATTAGGCTTCAAGTTAGATTAGCTCGAGTTCCTGTAGGTCACCGGATTGTGGCTTCGTGACATTTCATAGAACCACAAAGATACTGATGTCTCAGAGACCGCCATACTCTTCTGACGCTCCATTTTAGTGAGAAATAATTCTTAGCATGCGTTAGGAGGGGACCGTTAGAACTTCGGCGTTGTGATGGACCCAGAACTGGAAATGTCAGAGCTGGAAGGGCCCTGAATCACAGAACGTTGGATCCAGTCACAATGGCGCTCAAGGACAGAGTTAGGTGGTTCAGTGCAATGTTCCAGTTTTCAGAAGAAAGTGGGACCCATTGAGGACCGGTCCAAAGTCCAACAATGGCAGAATCAGGCTCAGAAGGGGCAGAGTGGACTTGTTTTCATGCGCTGTCCACTACACCAAACAACAACCCTCAGTGGGTCTAAACCACACAAGGGGGGAGTACTTCTGCAGGGACCCAAGATGACTCCATCATCCCTAGATCATGGTTTTTACAGCCCCCTCTGTAAAATGAGGGAGTTGGTCAGGACTGACCACTAGGGGTCCCTGCCCACTCCTAACCTTAGGAGATCTCTGAAGGGGACCCCCAAGTAGAGAAGCTCAACAGTTACATGGAACTGAGCAGGGACATTTCCAAGGCTGGGTGACCAAGCATGCTGCTGCCCCCTAGCGTTAAGATGACCTGCCTGGTTCTGTAATGGGGTGGGGGGGAAATGGGGAGGACAGAGATTGGACCCAAATAATATCAAATAGGGGACCCAAGTGTTGTAAATAAGTAATGGAAGTGGCGGGGGGTGGATCTAGGTCTCTTGTCTGAGTCTTGAGTTCTATTCCATAGAGAATATCTCTAAGGTCCTCTCCAATTAGGAAGAAAGCTGGGAATTGGGGAGGACTAGGGAACAAAAGATAGTCTAAGAAGACCTTGGATAGGATATGGGCCCTGCCTCCATACATATACATGAATATCTCTATTTCCAAAGAGCAGAAAGGGGGATCATAGAGCTAAGTCTCGATTAGTGAATAATGATTTCCCCCGAAGTATTCATATTATTTGAATTTGTACTGCTTGTTTCCACTGGGCTGGAACCAATTACCATCTTTTACATGATTATAACTTAGACTACGGTAAATGTGAAAACCTGCAACTACTTCAATAGACTCGCTATTTGCACTAATCAGGACCTCTATCATATAGTTTGTTCATTAAATTTAGCATGGTAGTAACAAAACTGCCATGTTTGTCTGTATCCCCTTCTGATTTTCTTTTTGTTCTCTTGTGTAATTTTAAAAAGCTATTGATGTTCTCGTTCTCTGTCTCTCTTCTCCTCTTTTCTTTTTCTTTCTTCTTTTTTTCCTCCTTCTCTTTCTCTTCTCCTCCTCTTCTTCCTCCTCTTTCTCTCTCCTCCCTTTCTGTCTCTATCTCTCCCATCTCTGTCTCTCTATCCTGTCTTTTTTTTTTTTTAATCTCTGTCTGTCTCTTTCTCTGACTTTGTTTCTTTCTCTCCCTCCCTTCCTCTTTATCTGTCTCTATCTCTGTCTTTCTCCCCCCCTTTTCCCGTCTGTCTCTCTTTCTGATTAGGTCTCTATTTCTCCATGTCTGTCCTTCTCTCTTCCATCTCTGTCCCTCTCTTTCTGATTCTGTCTCTGTATCTCTCTCTCCTCCCTCCCTCCCATCTCTATCACTACCTAAAGTCATCACGGCATAGTAGACAGTTAGTCATCTATAAAATCAGGAAGATCTGGATTCAGATCCTCCTTCTGCTTTATGCTGGCTAAATCCCTTAATTTCCCTGTGTTTGGGGCACTTCTCTAGTGACATGAGCTTCAGAAATGGTTCTGAGCAGCACCAGTGGAGAGAAGTTTCTCCCCTGAGAGTTCCCTATTCTGCTGAAACCAGAGGTCCAGTCTCCTTTCCCAACATCAATCTTCTCTTTCCCCATAAAAAGCCCTTCCTTATAAAAGAATCAGGTAAAATAAGTTAATACACTGACCATTCCTTTGTTTTACAAGGAAGAAAACTGAGGCCTAAAAAGGAAAATTATTTCCCAAAGGTTCCCTAACTATTTAATAGTAGAGCAGGAAATAGAACTCAGATCTCCTGATTTCTTGTCTATAAATAGAAAATTTGTCTTTTCTACTGCAATTGATAATGAAGCAGTCAGGAAAAAAAAAACAGAAACAAAAATCAAAACAGGAGAACTCCCTGCCCTTCCACACGTCTCCCTTTGAAAAGGGGCATTTGTTCTCCTTTTTCCAAATCCAACAATAAATACTCTTGATCATGGATCTCGGACAACCCTCTTGGTTGAGGCCCTTGCTGGCTCATTTCCCAGGGTCTCTCACAGAGCTACAGAAAAACAGAATCTCCCAGCCTGGAAGCTGGTCAGAGGCCGTTTAGTCTAGTCTACTTTGTGGCTGTACAGACTGTACAACCTTCCAGATAAAGGGTCATCCTGCCTCCTGTGGAGCAAGCTGTTCCTCCAGTGATTGGACGCTCTATCTACCCCACTACTAATCTTGGGTCCTTGAAGTCCTGGTTTGATTTATGAGAATATGTGCCTTGCATTTCTGGTGTATTCCTAACATCCTAAGATTTCAAGTTGGAGAAGGACTTAGAGATTATTTAGTTCCTGTTTTATGAGCCACGGACCTCCGACCGTCTGGTCAAACCTAATAACACTGTGGCTCGCTGGTTATAGGTGTCATGAAAGGAAATGCTAAGTTCCACTTCAAGGTTGCTCAAAAGGAAGACAGATATCATTTTCTCCCCTCCAAGTTCACAGACTCTCCTGAAATCCATCCATTAGACACCATATTAAAAAGCTCTGCTCTAGTCTCAAACCTTCATTTTTTCAGAGAAAAATTAAGTCAGGAGAGAGGAAATGCTATATCCAACAAGAGTTGGCCAGGGATCCAGGCTATAACCAGAATTCACACCCAGGACTTCTGGCTCCAAATCTAGATCCCTTGCTATCATATGATACTTATTCTTATTTCCCAGGAGTTTTCAAATTCATCGTCATTTGGGAAGACACCAGCACTACTCCTGGCCAATCGCAATGGTTCAAATAGAGAGGTCAGCATCCTGGGTATTCCCGGAAGGAACAGTGACCCTATAACACTTTAAAGATTAACCGAATGCTTTTTTCATAGGAAATCTTGTAAGGCAGAAAGCAGAAAAGGGGTCATTAGCCCCTTTATACAGTAAGGGAATCTGAAGCTCAGATGGCATCCTAGAAGTCAGAGTCTGAAGGAATTTTAATAATCATGCGGTCAAACATTCTCATTTTACAGATGAGGGAACTGAGGCACAAAAAGGTTTTGATTTTCAAGGACACTTGCACCCGTGAGTGCTTTAGCTGGATTTGGACACAGGTCTCTCAGGTCCCTGTTTCTACAGAAAGTTTCCCTTAAGGGATGGGAGGCAGTGGCAATAGAAGCAGGGAAAAATCCCTCTGAGGGAAGGTGGGGGGACTGCGGCTGGATGCCTGGAAGGAGCCCCAAGAAGACAGACTCTTCTTCTGAATTAAGGCTTCTGAGTTCCCGAGAAGAGGCAGCTGCTGCACTTCTCCACCAGCCCCAGTTGGAAGTAATCACGCAGCCCTGGGTGCAATCAGCCTAAGGATGCTGATTGGCCTATTATGTTTGGTACCACTTTCCCTGCAGCTCCTGGGTGTTCATTAAGGGGCAGAGGCCAATCAGGAACAATCACAGTGAGAAGGGGAAGAGGGCCCAGCAACCTGACCCCCAGATCATTGTTTCCTTGATGATGCCCAGGGTCCCCAGTGGTTTTTGCCTGCCCTGGGAGGTTATGGGAGATAAAAACAACAGGAAGGGAAAGCCAAGGACTTGAGGCCACCAAAATCTCATTCTGCAATTGCCACCGAGATAAGCAAATCAACTTTAACCCCTAGGCTTCAATTTTCTTTGCTATAAAATTGAACCAGATTATTCTGCAAATTTAAGAATCTTATTTATGAAGCAGAATGACGAGATGGAGAGGCACTGAACCATCTCAGAAACTTATTAACTGTTTAACCCAGGTCAAAGCATTTTTTTGGAAAAAAATCACTTTGTGTCTCAGTTTCCTCTACTGTAAAAAAAGAGGGATTTGGGCTTGATTGCTTCTAAGGACTCTTCCAGCTTTAAATCTATGCTTGAAGCTTACCCTCTGGTAGGTGTGGGAAAAATCCCCAAACTCCAGGAATCTGAATTTAGAGCTACAAAGGGTGGGGTGGACTTTGAGACCATTGAATCCAACCTCTCCATCTTACAGATGTGGAAACTGAGGTCTAGACAGGTTATGTGATTTGCCCAAGATCATACAGCTAATAAGCAGCAGGGGTGGGATTTGAACTCAGCTCTTCTGACTGTGCTCCCATGTTCTTTCCTCTATACCAAACTGCCTCATAAATAAGTCCAGTTAGGGGCAGCTAGGTGGTGCAGTGGAGAGAGCACCAATCAGGAGGACCCGAGTTCAAATGTGACCTCACACACTTAACACATCCTAGCTGTGTGACCCTGGGCAAGTCACTTAACCCCAATTGCCTCAGCAATAAATAAATAAGTCCAGTTGTATTCCCTGCTTGCCTTATAAATAAGTTCAGGTTGCAGTCCCTACTTGCCTTCAAAAAATTTAGCCTAGCAGGGAGATGGAAACCTAAAATCAGACCAATTAAAGTAGAGATGATAGACCTTAATATCCATTAATACTATCCCCTAAGAGTGTCAAGACCTTAACAAAATGTGTTTTTTTGGTGGGGGGAAGAGGGCATCATGGCAGCTTGGCAGAATGAACAGGGCATAGGACTTGGGCAGAAGCATTTGGCATTTAATTCCTACCTCAGATGTTTTATATTCCTTGAACTTCAATGTCCTTAATTATAAAATAAATAATAATAATAAATAAAATAAAATCAACCTGGACAAGTTGCTTTAAAAAACAAACTTCTATTTGCCTCAGTTTCCCCAACTGTAAAATGGAGAAAACACTCTCATCTTCCAGGATTGTTGCGGGAATCAAATGAGATCATCCATGTAGAGTATTTAGTCCGGTGCCTGGTAGTAGTAGTAGTAGTAGTAGCCACTACCTATTAAAATGCTAATTATGATGAGGATATGTCAGTTTCTGAATTCACACCATTTTCACGCTAAAGACGAAGATTTGAGTGAATTAGGAAAGGCTTCATGGACGAGGCAATTTCCAGCATTCCCTCCAGCTCAAACCTATTGTAGGATATATATATATATATATATATATATATATATATATATATATATATATATATTTAAATTCAGTAAAAAAAAGTTTCTGGCTCAGGCTGTCCCCATCCTCTGTGGAGCATGCTGGGTTGACAGCTGTGGTGGGGCTTGGAGAATTGATGGTATCAGACCATTTAACCAGCCCCAGATGGGAGGGCCATCACCCCTGCTCCTCCGGATCTCGGTGGCATTTGCCAAAAGGCGGGGGCCCGGAAAGCCGGCGGGATGAGACCAATTCCCTGCAGTGCCCGGAGCCCCCGGTTCGGCAGCAGCTCGAACCCGCAGATCGCTTATCATTCAGCCCTCATCCCGCACTTCCAAAGTACAGACACAAAAATGTAATGTCATAACATTCACAGTTCAATAACGCTTGCTTCATGACACAGTTCCAACTGTCAGAGGAGCCGGGAGGTAAATATTTCAGCAGGAGGAGGGCGACCGAGGGGACGATGGGGGAGAGGGGGCCAGGGCCTCGGGGGCTGCGGGGGGAGCAGTGCCTAGGGAGGCCTTACTATCAAACCTCAGCACATTTAAAATATCCACACAATAAATCTAAGGCAAGTGACCAGGAGAGACTAAGGCGCAGAGAAAATATGAGCAGACATAAAGTCAGACACCTTTATTACTTTGGAATGTCTTCTAACAAGTTATGAGCCCACAGCTTGACCCTAACCTGTCATAGCATTATATGGCAAGAAACCAAACTGGACCTTTAGAATTAAGGCTGAAAAGGGAGTAGCCGGCTCATTCCGGGAGCCCTGGGGTCCTGCCTCAGAGGGAGGCTGGAGGCCACCCACCCTCCTCCTCGGTGATCGTCAGATTGGCTGCAGGGAAAGCATCCCCCGCTCCCCAGAGACAGTAGGGATGTTTGAAGAGCTTGTTTGGTTCCTCCTCCAAGAGAATGGTTTTCTCAGGCTCGCCCCAAGATTTGCCTTCCGACTCCTCATTCCGTGATCCTTGCTTAGCATTTTAACTTTGGAATGGGCCTTAGGACACAAAGGCACTTCAGAACAGGGAAAGGACCTTGGGTCGCAGTGTCAGAACCTCAGAAGAGGGAATAGGACAGAGGGCTGGACCCGCTGTTAGAAAGGCCGGAGTTTGAATCCTGCCTCAGATGCTAGCTATATGGCCATAGGCAAGACATTTAAACTCCCTTAGCCTGAGACACGGGGATGACAGATATCTTTGAGAGTGTTTTCATTTTATACATTTAAAAACTTCTTTCTGAGAGAAGCACCATCCCACCAAAGGGATCCCTGAGAGAAAGAAGGTTAAGAAGCTCTGCTTTAAACCATAGTGCTGTCTCTCTATCTCTGTCTCAGTTTGTTAGTGACTTAGAGCACACCACTTCATCTCTGTCTGTCTCTGACTGAGTCCTGTCTCTGTGTCTCTCTGCCTCTATTTCTTCAACTGTCTCTGCTCTCTCTGTTCCTGTCACTTTGTATCTCTGCCTCTCTGCTTCTCTCTGTCTCTATTGCTCTGTGACTCTGTCTCTCTGTCTGTCTCTGTCTTAGTTTGTCAGTGACTTAGAGCATATCACTTCTGTCTCTATCTCTGTCTCTGACTGAGTCTATTTTTGTCTCTGTGTCTCTCTGCCTCTGTCTCTTTAATTGTCTCTGCTCTCTCTCTCTGTCTCTGTATCTCTGTCTCTCTGCTTCTCTCTCTGTCTCCATTGCTCTGTGACTGTCTCTCTGTGTTTGTCCGTGATTTAGAGCACAACACTTCTGCCTGTCTCTGTCTCTCTGTCTGTCTCTCTGTCTGTCTTTCTGTCTCTGCTTTCTCTGTCTCTCTGCTTCTGTCTCTGTTTTTGTCTCTGCTCTCTCTATTTCTGTCACTCTTTCTCTGTCTCTGTTTATCTCTGCTCTCTGTCTCTCTCAGAAGTAGCAGAGTAGAGATTTGAACTCAAGTCCTTTTTAGAACCCACAACCAGTGTTCTTTTTCCTCTCAAAAGATTTTTTTTTAGTAAATGCATGAATGCGTGACTTTACTTTCTCCCCAGTTTACCAGGGAGTACAGAACATTCCTTTCCTCCCCAGATGATCACAGTAATAACAATTTCTCTAACACCTTAAGGCTTATGAAACATTTCCCTCAAAACAAACCTGTTAGTTAAGTACTTTGAACACGGCTCTTCCCATTTCACACATGAGGAAACTGTCTCAGAGACATGAAGTCACCTGCCCAAGGTCATACAGCCAGAAATCTCTGAATCTAGGGTTGGAATCCAGTATCTCAACTGCGAGGTCGATTCTCTTGCTAGTGTCCCAGAGACCTCAGTGGTCACAGGAGTTCAGCTGTTCACAAGGAGAGCAGCAGAAAAAATTCAACTTTTGGAGCCAGAAAAGAGCAGAGAGGCCAATGGGTCCAATTAATCCTTCATTTTACAGATGTGCAAAGTGTTTTGCTCAGGGTCACACAGCTAAGACGTCTATGGGCAGGATTTGAACTCAGATATTTCTGATGCTAAGCCCTGAATTTTACCTATGGAGTCCCCATTGTATCCCCATGCTGCCATCTGCCTAGTCTTGAGCAGGAGTACATCGGCCATTGAGAGCAAGGGGGGCTCATCCAGTTTTGGGGGAGTAAAAAGAAACTGGGGGAGCCAGGAGAGTCAGTTTAGTTTTCAGACACCTCATCCTTTGGAAATCCAACCAAGCAGAGAGTGGGAGGTGAAGCAAAACACCTTAGAGCCAGAAAGGAAAGGGGGATATGGCTGTTGTTCTCTTGGAAGAGGGGACAGAAGGGAAGGAAGGAGGGAGATTCACTTTTGGAAGCACAGGTGTTTCGTATTCATAGGATATGAACAGTTCTTCAGCTGAGGTCCAACAACCCCCAAGAGTTTGTGGATATGTCTGTGAACTTAGACAGGAAAAGAAAACATCTTCATTGTCATCAACCTTGCATTGAAATAGAGCATTTCCTCTAGGCAACAAACATGAATCTGAGAAGAGTCCTTAGGCTTCTCCAAGAGGGTCCACAACATACAAAAAAGCTGAGACAGTGGGACCCACACATCGTTTATAGGTGGGGAAACTGAGGCCCAGAAAGTTTAAATCTATCCCAAAAGTCACCCAGGAAGTGGGTAGACCACATGGGATTTGAACCAAGGTACCGTGCCTCCATTCCAGCTCTTACAACTGAGCCGTTCTGTCTCACACAAGCTCTAGATTGTTGCCAGGGCTTATGTGCCCGGACACAGAGCAGCTGCTGAGTGCCAGGGCTACAGAACAGGAGCCCAGGCAATAGCCCCAAATGGCTCAGGCTCTCTGCCCATTGGCACCAGCAGGTGCTCTTCAGATGAGGGTGGCAAGGAGGGGAGCACGATGTCCCCTGGAATCCTCCCAAACCGGCATTTCCACAGGGCGAGTGAAACCCAACGTGGTAAAACTAAAAAGGAATATTTGAGACCATCCAGTTGTTTTAGAGATGGAGAAACCGCGTCCTAGAGGGAAGGGTGACTTGGCCAGATTCATAGAGGTCCGGAGGAAGGCTAGTGGGAATATAGGTTCACTGGCCCACCCGCTGCCGTCTCTGTCCATCCCCAGACCGTGCATCTAGGCTGTCTCATTCATTCTGTCTCAGCAGGGACATGACTAGAGAGAGAAGAACCAGGACTACTCAGCTTAGAACCATGGATAGAGGCTCAGCTTCTGACTTGGACCAGTAAAGAAGAAAGAATACTGCATGCAGCTCAGAGGAGCTAGGTTCAAATTCAGTTATTAACTTGTGATCTTGAATGAATCTCTTCCTTTCTCTGAGCCTCAGTTTCCCCATCTGTGAAATGAAGGGGTTGGACTAGAAGCAGAATGGTGGAGCAGGTAGAATATCAACCTTGGGCTCAGAAATATGTAGGTCTAAATCCTGCCTTCGACACTTTTTAACTCTGTGAACCTGGGCAAGTCACAGTTTGCCTCGGTTTCCTCACCTTTAAAATAGGGATAATGACTATTTTGTTTCAGTTTGCCTCAGTTTCCTTATCTGAGCATGGGGATGATCATTCTTTATATCTCAATCTCAGATTCTTCATCTTTAAAATAGGGATGATGATCACTTATCTCTCAGGCTCAGTTTCCTCACCTGAAAAATGGGAATAATTATCACTTAACTCTCAGCCTCAGAGTACTCATCTGTCAAATGGGGATAATTATTATTCATCATCTCTCAGCTTCAGTTTTCTCATCTGAAAAATAAGTGTACTGAACTTGATGGCTTCTAAGTCCTGTCCAGCTACAATTCTAGGGTTCTATGACCCCTTTGCCTTATCATATCTCAGGTTCTGGCCAGGCAGTAATCTTTTGATGATGAAAGGGGCAGATGAAGATAGACTGAGCATCAGTGTGAGTTCAGATCTGGTCTCAGATTAAGTAGGTGTGTGACCTTGATCAAATCGCTTAATATTGGCCTTAGTTTCCTTTTCTGTAAAATGGGGATAATCATAATATCTACCTCCCAGAGTTGTTCTTTTTTCCCTCCAAGTTTGTTCAGAGGATAAGCTGAGATATTTATAAAGCACTTAGCATAGTAGTAGGCACTATAGAATTAGCTACTACTACTACTATTATCATTATTACCATGATGATGAATGAAGTCCCTCTGAATCTCTGGTCCTATGACAAGATGACTTCCAAGTTACTTTCTGACTTTAGATTCCTGACCTTACTCTAGGTGTCCTGGGTTCAAATGAGATAATATTTATAAAGTATTTTAGAAATCTCAATTAAACTATATGTAGATATTAGCTATTAATTATGATGATGATGATGATGATTAGGAAATGGAAGTAGGGGTTTCATATTCCTCTGTTCCCCACCATTGTTTAGCTCCCCAGTGGCTGTGATTTGGATCTTACCCATCCCAAACACATATCCTCCTGTCTCCACTGCCCCCAAGGTCAGGGTTATGGTCAGTCCGTCTGCTGGCCCTGTGCGGCTGGCTGAAGCATGAATCTGTTAATATTGGGCCCTCTGAAGATCAGTCAGTCACAAAAGGGATCCCACCCCCTATTCCATTCTGCTTCCACATGGGCTGAAGGGCTTCAGAACAGATTGCCAACTGCTTCTGCAGGAGGCAAGAGGGACAGGAAGCACACACACACACACACACACAAGAATGAACTTGATCAGTCTCCCTGGATCTCATTACCATCTGTCAGCAGGCAGCACTGACCCTGGAGAGGGAGCGGGTCCCACATCCTGGATGTATTCGGGCAACTGACCCCGCTCTTCTTCCTTCTCCAATCCCCATGCACCTCTCCAAGGAGCTGCCTCACACCCTCACTTTCCGTGGCCCCAGGAGGATGAATTTGATGGAGAGACCAGCTGGTTGGGGGACCAGGAAGCAATTTTACTGCTGGCTGCCGGTGTCGCAGCAGCAGCAGCCCAGGGAGCCAGTTCAAGCATCTCTCTTCTCCCTTCAGTCTGCCTGCTCCTCCTGCCTCAGACAAGCAGCTACAGGCTGGCAGCACCCTCCCCGAAACACCTGCTAAGGTCGCCCCGCACCAGAGCAACCGCTCCAACTCCTCCCTGCTCGGGGAGAAGAGAGCAACAAAGGACTCCATTAGCAAGAAGAGACTTGTCTACCAAATGGCAGAACAACAGAAGGCCAGGGCAGGTGACAGGCAGTCAGGGTTTACTTTATTACAGGAAGTGGATATGGAAGCATTTGACTATACGGTAACCAGAGGGGAAGGGAAAAGGGTAGAGGGTGGGGGCCAGATGTGAAAGGCCTATTAACCCTTTGGTGTCTGAACAGACTAGTGGTCTCCCTCTCTGTTGGATGACAGCAGCTAGGCCACTGGTGTCTCTGTAGATGTCAGCAGCCCTTTGAGCAGGCTAAGTGAAATCACTGTGTGGCTGGCTCCCCACTGTGAGCCTGGGCTGATCTGAAAAGGGAGTTCCTTCATTCTCATTTTCCCTTTCCTTCTCTATAAGGGCCCCTGGCGGATGGAAAAGAACAGAGAGACACAGGAACTCCTGTTTTCTAAGTCCTTCCCCCCAAAGCCCTCCCCACTTTCCCTCCCCAGGGCCTCTTTCTTTGGGGATGGGTCTCAAGTCCCTTTTTTCTTCAGTCAGAACCACTTCTATGGTAGTTCTCACATCCCTCACAGAAGGACCCAGGCTTAATTAGCTAAAGCCCATCAAGGGCTTTGAAGATGAAGAATGTTCGGTATTAAAAACATTCCAGTCCTAAGTAGCACCCTTTCATCCGAAGAGCTCACGGCTCTTTGCCAACATTAACTCACTGTTGTTCTCAGCTTTTTTTGTAAGCTCCATCCACAAAAAAGCCAAGTGGAGTGGGGTAGAATATTAGACTAGGAGCCGGGGAAAACGTGAGGTTGAATCCTACCTCTGAAGCTTATAGGTTATACAGGGATAGTGAATCGCTTGGTGCCTCAGTTTCCTTATCTGTAAAAATGAAGAGGGCGAACTAAATGGTCTATAAAGGTCGCCTCCACTTCAAAATCTGGAATCCAGGGACTATCCTTCCATATATACAAGAAAAGAAGTCACAATGAAGGGGATTAAGAATATTCATAATATACTAGATGGGTGCTGTATGGAAGATTATATATAAAAGTATGTCTCTATATGTATATATACACATAAATATGCATATACATGTATATATACACACACACACATATATGAGCAAAACTTGCATGTTAACAACAATAATTGACATTTGTAGAAGGCTTTAGAGTTCATCTGATTTGATCCTTAAAAGTTCTATGTGTAGATGCCCTGACCCACAGTAAAGTCAGGAATCTAAGGTCACATCCCAAAATCAGAAGGTAACTCAGAAGTCAACTAGTCATGGGACCAGAGACTCAGAGGGACTTCGTTTATCATCTTGGTAATAATGATAGTAGTAGTAGCAGTGAGCATTTGATAGTGCTTACTACTGTGCTAAGTGCTTTATAAATATTATCTCACATTTTACAGATAAGGAAACTGAGGTTCAGAATGATTAAGTACTTCCCCATGCAGGAGAGGGCACAGATGGGCTTTAGCTGTATATTAGATGGGAGACTTATACCCTTGAGATCACAAATCCATTAAAATATTGAGTCTGTTAAAGAACTGGACACCGATTTGAGGGATGTTGATTCCTAACTTGGCAACGGTAACCAAGGCCCCCATTATCCACTATCCTATAGAATGAGTCAAGAAGAGACTCTGTTCCTCCTGTCTTCTGAACAGCATGCGATGGTTTCTTTCACTTAGTCAAAATAATAATAATAATAATCTAAATTAAAAAAAGATGGCTCTGGAAGGGAAAATGAGGCAGGTGACCTTGTACAGCCCTTCCTCCAATTCACTGAGATGTCCCAGCATCCCCTCCCTGATGTCATGATGCTCTTTGAGAACGAAGGACAAACAACAAAAACAGCAATACGATGGTAAAACCAAGCCAGAACTGGCATCTGTACTGACCCCAAGAGGAGGGGCAGGAGGAGCAAGACACTTTAAGTCCCACAAGCCCAGGGTCCAGGCTGGCTCGGTGAGCAACCCCAAAGGGCACTAGTGAGGGTACCTTTCTGCCCCATCCTCTTTCTCTCAGCTCGGCTGGCTGGCTGACTCCACTTGGAAGCCCCAGCGCACAGCATCCCTGAGCCCCACGGCCTTCTCCCCTGTCCTGCTTTCTCCCTTCTTTCCACTTCGGCTCCTTTTCCCTGATCACACAGAAATCCACATGGCAATTAGAAGGAGGCATGAATATTTAAACAAGGTCAGCTTCAGAGCAGGAAAATCAAATGGCTGAGGCAGGCAAGGTAGAAAAACCCAGGTGCAGGATGGGGATTTGGGGGGAAGGGAAATTCCCTAAGGGCTACTGGGATGGCAAGTGAGAGAATGTGGAATCACCAAGCAGTATAATAATGTCATGAGAGTGACACGCTTCTATACCCACCTTGAGGCTCATAGGGGACTTGCTCTAAAACAATCTATGAGGCAGGAATTAATACAAGTATTAATTTTCCCCATTATACAGATGAGGAGACTGAGGCTTTTTGAGAGGCATGGTAGTGACACCCAGAAACACAGCTAGTAAGCACTGGAACTGGCATCCAAACCCTTATCTAAGGCAGTATGCCTTAGTGGACAGGGCTCTAGATAGGGCTCATGAAGGCCTGGGTTTATATCCAGCTGCCTTAGATTCATTCTAGCTGTGTGACCTTGAACAAGTCATTTAACCTGATTCTTCATCTGCATATGGGAGTAATAATATTCCAAAAGGTTGCTGAAAAGAAATGATGTATATAAAATGCTATGCGGTGGATAGAGTCCTGGGCCTAGAATGAAGAACCTCAGTCCCTTACCAGTTATGTGACTCCAGACTAAGCTCTTCATCCTGCTTGCCTCAGTTTCCTTATCTGTAAAATGAGTTGGAGAAGGAAATGGCAAACCACTCCAGTATCTTTGCTAACCCTAACCCTAACCCTGGAACAATCACAACAAAAAATTTTAAAATCCTTTGTTAAACTGGTATTATCATTTCATTTTTATTTTATAGCACTTTAGTCCCTCAATATGTCCTTGCCCTCTCCCCCACCAAGAATCATCCTTGTTAAGAGTAAAAAGAGAAGGAAAAAATTCAATAAAATCACCGCACATATCAACAAAGCCCAACACTATCTATCTATCTATCTATCTATCTATCAATATATATGGGTCTTCCACACCCATAGTCCCTCCTCCTCTGTGAAGAAGGGAAGATGGCGTGAGTTACTGTTGCTATTGTTGCTCTCACTATTACTGTTACTGTTACCATGATGGGATGAAGATGTTTCCTGAGTCACCACACAACACTAGGATGCCTTTAGTACAAAGGGAATAAGGAGACCCCAGTTCATTTTCCTCACCTGGAAAATGGGGAATGGGGCTGATTAGACAGCTAAGGGCTCTGGCTGACCGGCATTCTACAGTTCTTTGTGACTTTGGGGACAGTGACCAGCCAGACACCTCCGTCCTCCCCCTAATGAGAGAAACCAAATAGCAGAAAATGTACACTCTCCCCACCCAACCTGACATAAGTCATTATTCCCCCTGGGAATGACTCTGGAATGGCAGGGCTGGAAAGTCTCAGGATCAGCCAATCTGAGGATGTCCTTTGGCAAAAGAAAGAAATTGAGACAAGGGAGAGAGGAAGAGACAGGAAGGAGAAGGAGAAAGGCAAGAGCAGGGCAGTGATGATTGGCAAAGTTGAGCTTTGGGGGAGTTTGCGAATAGTATTTTATTTTTTCCAATTATATGTAAAGCTAGTTTTCATCATTTATTTTTTATAAGACTGCAGAGTTGTTTTTAATATATTGAGGAGCTAACCATGGATACCCCTGCTGAGTACCCATTGAACCTAATTAATTTAGGAACCACACCAAACTGAACCAATTAATTAATCTCTATTTCTGTCAAGATTTCAAATTGATACAGATTAACCAGGATTCCAGTCTGTTAGACCTAGAAACACAAACTCTCTAACAATGGAGATTTGGTAGGATCCACAAGCACCTTCAGAAGCCGAATGAGAAAAGAAGTGATGAGAATGCCATTTCTGAACCAGTGGTGGCTGCTCTCCGATAGAGGCGGTGACAAGTCAGTCCCAGAGCGAGAGAGAGCCGGAGGACCTGGATTCTAATCCTGTCACTTTCTACTTTTGTGATCTTGAATAATTCACTTATCTGCATAGGACTCAGTTTCCCACTCTGTAAAATGAAGAGGCTAATCCAAATAGAGAGCAGCTAGCACTGGGTTAGGATCAGGAAGCCCCGAGTTCAAATCCAGGCTCAGACACTTACAAGCTGTGTGACCTTCCACCCCTGTTTGCCTCAGTTTCCTCATCTGAAAAATAAGCCGGAGAAGGAAATGGCAAACTACTGTAGTATCATTACGAAGAAAACCATTCCAAATGGAGTCATGAAGAATCAGGGATATTGAACAACAGGAGTCCTTTATTCTACTTCTGGCCAAATCTTCTGTAACAGGAAACTCACTACCTTATATGGCAGCCCATTACATTTGGGGATAGTTCTGATTGTTAAAATGCTTTTGCCTCTCAGCAGCACGACTGCTCCCTGTTCTGCCCCTGGAGTCAAGCAGAGAAAATTGAATCCCTTTTTCATATGATAGCTTTTCAAATACTTGAAGACAGCTAGTATGCTTCCCCCCACTCCCCAATCCCATAAGCCTTCTCTTTTCCAATCTAAATATCCCCAATTCCTCCAACTGATGTCCGTGGTGAGTTCCAAATCCCCTTCCAACCCCATCCCCATTTCCCTCCTGTGGATGCACCGGAGGACCAATGTCCTGCCTAAAATGTAGCCCCCAGAAATGAACACGCTATTACTCCAGATATCCCTAGGGTCCAGGAGCGAAACCGTCACGATCTGCCTCTAGACTTCCTTCCAGGCTTCCATTCCCAGCCTTCTCCATCTGACTATTCTGAGAGATAATTACATAGTGCTTAATGGGGCCCAGATGGCTGATACCCAGCCAGCTTGTTGTCCTCAGCCCAGAACCTAAATCCAAGAGTTCAAAACCGAAAAGGTGACCCCTGGTCTCTGGGAGAAATTTTCCTTTTTAAGCCTTACAAGCCCGTGTCAGAAAAAGATCCTTCCATGATCGCTCTGATAAACTCATGAAGCTCTAGAACAAGATAGGATCCTTTTGGGGATCCCAGATTTAGGCGGGAACTTGCATATATAAGAGTTGGATATCTAGCGTGCCTTTAAAGACATGATAAAGGTTTGCAAGCATCGCTGTCCCCTTTGAGACTAATTTCCTCTTTGTAGAGAGGAGTAAGCTGAGGCCCCAGAACATGGGTGCTGATTCCCAGGGTCCTATAGGTGATAAGTCAGCAAAACAACCTGGGACCTTTTGAACCCAGCTCCCTTGAGTCTAAAACTAGTCTGCTTCCCACTATTCTGTCTGGTCTCTCTCTGACTTTCAGTCCTATTTCTCATTAAACTTAAAATAATCAAACATATTTTAAAATTCAAGTCTCACCTTCTATAGAAAGTCTTTCCTTATTCCCTCCTTCCCCCTCCCAGCTGCTTTTCTCCTCCCTCTAAACTATTTTGGGGAGCCAGCTAGGAGGGTCAGTGGATAGAGAATTGGTCTGGAGTCAGGAGACCTGAGTTCAAATGCAGCCTCTGACACATTCTAGCTGTGTGACCCTGGGCAATAAGTCTTTCATCCTCTGGAGAAGGGGATTCCAGGTTTTTTGGTCCTTGTTCACGTCACAGAGAGTTGGACATAACTGAATAACGAAAACTACTTTTATCTTAATTCATCATTATTCTGTCTATACTAAAGTATATACTTATTTCCCCTCCCTGAATGTGAGTTTTTTGAGGACAGGGAGTAAGTGCTTAATAAATGACATTTGGTTGATTCTGGGTATATGATTTGTCTTCCAATTAGACAGGGTGTTCCTGGGTGGAGGAGGAGGGAGAGGAGAATGGGGTAGCATCTTTTACAACACTAAGCAGGTTTAAGAAGGAATATAATGGAAAGAATCTGGAAAGAAAGCTGGAATCGGAAGCAGGAGAGTTCTGGGGATGAGGTGCCTGGGACACCCACTTGAGCAGGTCACCCGATTCACTTAGAGGACACTCGGTGTAAATGGAGATTAGAACAGTGTCTAGTGTGCCCACTTAAAAGCAGCAGGTAAATGGCAGCTCTCCATTCCTCAGCAGCAATTCTTTATCCATTTCAAAAAGACTCAGAGACCAATTCAGCCACTGTCCCTCCCATTTTGCAATTGAGGAAACTGAGGGCCAGGTCATACAGGTAGTGTCAGAAACAGTCCCTAGAGCTAGACAAGAGCTGTTCTTGTCCCATACCACATAGTGAGCCCTCAGTAAGAATCTGCTCCAAACAAGCAACCAGAGAGAGGGCTCTGCTTTGGTTCTGGAGGAAGGACATAGTGTGGGGGCTTCAGGGTTTCATTTAAGCTGTTCGTTCCATCTGGATCCCAGGGCCTCCAGCAGTCAGGCAGAGGTCCTGACCTTCCCTGGGTCAGGCTTTTCTAGATTATCTCTAGGGACGTCACATGTTCCCAGGCCAAGGGCTCGGTTTGGACAGCTTGACAAAGCCTCCTTCCATCAGAAGCCCTGGGAGAGGGAGGAGGAGGAGGAGAGAGAGGGGGGAAGAGGTGGAGAAAGAAGGAGAGGGAGAAAGGGGGAGGAGAAAGAGGCGAGGGGAAAAGGGGAGGGAGAAGTAAAGGTGAGAGGAAGAGAGTTGGGGGAGGAAAAAGAGAGATAAGAGGCTAGGAAGGGGAGAAGAGCTCCAGCTTTCGGTTTCCCTCAACTCCTGGGCTCAGCCTCAGGGCCTTGGAAAGTGGCCCAATGGGGTCAGACAGAAAAGGAAGCATGTGCCAAAGTGCAGGGAACAGTCAGGTCCCAGCACAAGCTGAGGGGGGTGTTTTCTGGTAGAGAAGAGAGAACCCCGGTGGGAGTGCAGCAGCCAGAGGGGACAGGCACTGTGGCCCAGACCCCAGCTGACACATGGGGAGCATCCCCATACCCAGCAGAGAGGCGCAGAGAGCTCTGGGCCTGGAAGGGCAAATGCTATCATAGTCAGGAAGAAGAGAGAAACTGAGAGAGATCACAGCTATACTTTTATGTTTGGAGGCCAAATCATGGCAGCAAATAAATACCTTTCCAGGATAGTGCCATTGTGATCAGTCCAATGTTCCTTCCTTCCTTCCTTCCTTCCTTCCTTCCTTCCTTCCTTCCTTCCTTCCTTCCTTCCTTCCTTCCTTCCTTCCTTCCTTCCTTCCTCCTTCCCTCCCTCCCTCCCTTCCTTCCTCCCTTCCTCTCTCCTTCCCTCTCTTCCTTCCTTCCTTTTTTCCTTTCTCTCTCTCAAAAGCTTAATTAGTATCTTTTGTCTCTACCCCTGTCATTTCCCAATATACTTCCCTCTCTCATCTCCACTGATCCCACTTGATATATCCATAAGGTCAGAGGGTCACAGAATATGTGTCAGGCCTATTAGACAAATGATCAAACACATACGAAGCTTGAGGAGAAATGGGAGGTGACTCACTTGCCCAGATGATGCTAAATGCATAATTTGTAGTGTGTGCTTTGTTTGAAATTGCAACATCTCTTTATTATGTTTGGCATATAACATATATATTCGATATGTACTGCTGTGTTAAGCATCACTGCTTTATATGCTTTTAAGCAACATTATGACAAATGCTGCAAGTTTCTATAGGAGATCTATATCCATGGTTAGTGGAAAACCTCAGTCTTTCCACACAGAAAAAAAAAGTCAAGAAAAATTAACCAACAAAATGACCACATTCAACAGGGTATGCGACATTTCACTCCTGTCGTCCCCCACCTCTCCACTGAGAGAAATGAATGTGTTTCACCTTCTGTCAGGTCTTACTGCATTTCTCTTAATCCCCCAAATTTACCATTTCTTATGGCACAAGTACTCTGGTACCTTTGATTAGCCCCAAGGAATGGGCACCTTCTTGGTTGTCAGTCACTTGCCCAGGAGTTAGTCTGACTTATAGCTTGTTTGTGGTGGAGAGGGGTTGGAAGGGAGGTCATACTAATTCAGGTTAGTGTCTCTTTTCCTGCAGGCTACAGAAGACAAAAGCATTAATGAACCTTCTAAGGTCAAGAACATATTATTCAGTGGCCAGGAGCTGGGGGAGAGGAAGAAGAGAGGAGATGAAGAGGGAACCAGAAAGAAGAAATCAGAAACATCATAAAGTCAGAGTTCTCTCTGTCCACACCCTCCCCAACACACACTGGCATGGAGCATGCAAAAACTGGCATGGGGCACACACACTGGCATGGGGCATACACACTGGGATGGGGCACACACAGATGCCAATATGTATGATACAACTGATGTTCCTTTCAGGGGGACAGAAGCACCAACTGGGGCAATGTGCTTAAATGTGGAGAGAAGGATTCTGGGCATACTGGTGCTGGTACCAGAGAACTATCAGTCTTTGCCCACCTCCTCTGGTTTGCACACAGAATCTCTATTTTGCCAGTGGTAGAGTGGGAAGACCCCCTTTGATGCTTCCTTCCTTCACAGGCAATGCATCCCTTCTCTCTCTGAACTGGTCTCTTTGTCTCTAAAAGAGGGGGGTTGAAGGCAGTGAGAGGCCACCATAGTACTAGCGCACTTGGCCTGGAGTTCCCAAAACTTATCTTCCTGAGTTTATACCTGGCCAATATCCCTTGCTAGTTGTGTGACCCTGGGCAAGGCACTTAGCCCTGTCTGCCTCAGTTTCCTCATCTGCAAAATGGACTAAAGAAACGGCAGACCACTCCAGTATCTTTGCCAAAAAAACCCAAATGGGGTCCCAAAGAGTCAGAAATGACTGAATCACAACGCTAATCAGACAACTGAACTCTAAGGTCCCTTCTGGCTAGAAATCTTATGATTTCTCTGCCTCTGTCTGGACATGTATGGGACACAGAAAAAATGCACACACATTTACACCAAAACCCTCACGCAGTGCACGTTTGCACTGCAGAAAGAGTATAACTGGCCCTTCTTGCTTTCTATATACTGCATACAGGTCTAGATGATAGAAATTATAATACACTCTCCAGGCTCTAATGGAAATGAAACAAGCAATGGAGGACTTATTTGGAGTCAGAAGCCCTGAATGTAAATCCTTTCTTTTGGAACCTCAGTTTCCTCATCTCTAAAATGGGAGATTAGATAGGTCTCTAGACTCACTTTTGACTTTAACTGATGATCCTCAGATCACAAACTAGAGTAGAGGGCAGGACAATCTCAGTTTCCTTGTTTATAAACTCACCCATAATAGATGATTTCTAAGGTCTCTTCCAGTTTCGTGATTCAATAATCTTCCTTGAAGTCCACTATGCATATATATAGTTGGGAGACACAGCCCCTTCCTCCCTCAGTTTCATCTCCTTTCCTTCCTCATTCCATTTTTTCCTCTCCCTTTTTTATTTTCTCCCTCATTCTACTCTTTGCCGACCCCCTCTCTCTCCCCCCCCCCACTTACCATATACTCCAGACCCTAATCCTAATCCCAAACTCTGACCTTCCGGTCCCCTAACCTCCCTCCTGATGCTGCCCAGTGGGATCTCCCATTCACGCCTTCGTGCAGAGGGAGCATTTCACCTGTGGGCCCAGCAAAACCTCTTGTCCCCACTGAGTGATTAGAATCCCTGCCAGCAGCCTTCCTTCTGCCCTTCCTCAGCTTCTGGGCCGGCATCCAGGCTCCACCAGAAACAGAAAGGACAGGCAGCCACCGGTCGCCTCCCACAGATCAGAGAGCATATCTGTCCCACCAGCGTGCACCGCCTGGCCCTAGCAGGAGCAGAGCAGCCACACAGCCTCATGCCGCAGGCTTTCTGTCTGCACTGAAACCTCCCATTAGGGAGGGGAGGCAGCCCAGGCACCGGCCCAGGCCAGCGGGGATCTCAAGGCCTGCACACACATACAGATTCCCCAAGGAAGAGTCCATGGGGGCAGGGGCAGCCCTGCCAGGGCCTAGCTCAGGGCCAGATACCGCAGGCTGCAGTTGGGAAGGGCCCCCATCCAAAGAGCCCCCACGATTATCTATGGCAATGGGCGTCTGTTAGGGTCAAAGGAGATCAACTATGGAATTATGAGGGGGAGGGGAAAAGGAGAAAGAAGAGGACCCGGAGGAAGAAGAGGCTGGGAAATAATCCAAGGGGTTAAAAGGCATTGCTATTTGTTGTGGCTGGAAGTAGGGTCGAAAGAACACAAGAGATCGAGGTTAGAAGCCTGGATCTGTTATTTAACTATTGCGTTTGTGTAACGTTGGGCAAATCTCTCTCCTCTTTGAGATTCACTTCCCTCTGCTGGAAAAATGAAAGGCTAAGGTGTTCCCTAAGATCCTTTGGAGGCCTCAGCCTTTGTAATTAATGCTGTGCTTAGAATGCTTTCTCCCTACTTCAAATACTACCCACCCTTGAGAGCCCAGTTCAGTACCACCTATTCCGGGAAGCCTTCCCTGATTCCCCCAGGGCTATTTTCTTTTCCCCACCTTTGGATATCACTGATCATTTTATACTTTTTTATACCTTTGTGATGTGGGCTCTTGTTTGATAATTACCCATATATGAGTTCTATGTCCCTTAAAGAGACAGACTGTAAATTCCTTGAAGGCAAGGACTAGGTCCCCTATCAGTACCAAGCACAGAGTGCTTTCTGCCCATAGTAGGTGCTAATCCACATCTCTTGGAGGAACCTGGGATCCTGTGGCCCTTGGAGATGTGGGGAACCAGGAGCAGTCAGGGAGGGCTCACTGTTACTTCCAAGCAGCTGTCCTCTGCTTTGTGAGTTACCCTAAGGCATCATGACCTGGTTGGATGTCAGCAAAAACTCAAGGGGTTCTTCCAGACAGAGTGCTTTTAGCCTCTGGCAGCGTCTGCACTGAGCTTCCCTTGGGAGTGACTGGGAGAGGGGAAGGGGAGGGAGAAGGAGGAAGGTACCCTGGAAAACAAGATTGGTGAGAACAGAAGGGAGTGAGCAACAAAATTGGGGTGGGGGGAGCTGATCCTTGAATCACGGCCTCCCATTGGCTTTGGGCTTTCCTTTTCTCCAATGGAGGAATGTCAGACTTGAGAGCCAGCAGGGACCTTTGGAAATCATCCAGGTCAAGAGTTCTTACCCATTTGGGGCTCAGGGACCCCTCTGGCAGTCTGGTGAAATCTACGGTCCCTTTCTCAAAATCACATTTGTTGCCTAAATTGCTGACTGAAAGAAATACTAATTTTCAATTATAGGCTAGTGAAAAGAAAGATGTAATTGTTTCCCCATCCAAATTCATGAACCCTATGAATTTAGACTCCAGGTGCAAACCCCGAGCTGATCCAACACCTTCATTTTTACAAAAAAGGGTAACTGAGGTCTAGAAAATTAAGTGACTTCTTCCAAGCCATGCTGGCCCTGAGTGGTCATGCCAGAATTTCAGCCTGGGTCTTCAGCTGCTCTTTTCCGCTATTAAGAAAGGATCTTGTTTCCAAGGGAAAGAAGGGGGAAGTGGAGGTCTAGGGGCTGCTCACTTAAGGTATTCCCCAAAAGAGAGGCCTGAAGTCTCTTTGCAGATCCCAGAGAGCTTGAGGATGATCTCCTTCCTCCTACCTTTGCTCCTCTTAACCTCCAGCTGAGCTCCCAGGGGCCTGAGCTCTCAGGGAGGGCTTATCCACCATCTTTCTGTCCACTCCCCCTCCCAAACCAAACTGCAGCGGTTTGTAGTCTCTGCTCCTTCCCTTTCCTACGTTGGTTTGGGCAGAACTCATCCCACCAGGGAACATGTGACCAGGGCCTCCCAAGAAGAGAGGTGATTCTGGGGTTCTCCAAATGCTTGGGGGACATATTGTTTCACCCTGAAGCTCTCTTCCCACTCACTCACCCACTCACCCTTCACACGGGCAAGTGATAAAAAACAGCCTCAGCAGCTACTGTGATACATGTGACATCCTCTTCTCCCCTCCCCATGCCCCCCACTAGACAAGGCAGAATCCTGGACTCTGGCCAAAGCCACCGTCTCCAGTCTAATTCTCTGCCCCGGAGCCAATAGTACCAATCTGGGGCCTGCACACACACACACACACACACACACACACACACACACACAAAAAAAAAAAAAAAAACTCTCTCACATACACATTCACTCGTTCATGTAGTGACAGACAGACAGACCAGCATTCTGGCCCCCAACAGTATATACAAACACATACCCAGACCCTTTGCCCCCAGAGGATGAAGGGGGAAGGGGAAGCCAATCAGGAAACCCACTTGACTTGTCTGAAATGGCAACAGTTTGTGAACTCCTGCCAAGAAAAGCTCTGAGAAGGGAAGGGAGGGGAGTCTCAACAGGACCAGAATGTCTTCTTAAAGATGCAGAGAGCAGCTGATAACCACGTTGTGGGAGACTCACTAGGCAGGTTTGTCTGTCATCCGGTGTGGGGGACATGCTGGAGCTGCTGCTGTGCAGTCACCCAGGGCCTGGCTTTCCCTAAACAAGCACCCCACCCATACCACCCACATCTTGGCAAGGGGAGTGGGGCATCCACTCCGACAGGATCGGGATCCAGTTATTCCCAAAGGGTGGGGGGCCTGGCCCCCCTGGGCTGGGATTTGTTGGGAAGTCCCATCCGATGGGACCTTACACCTAATTCTGGCTCTCTCTCACACTTCTCTAAGACCTCTGACAGTCATGGGAAGAGAAAGATCAGCCAGTCAATAAGCACTTATTAAGCAAGTACTCTGTACCAGGCTCTGTGGCTAACTGCTAGAATTACAAAGAAAGGCAAAAGTAGTACCTCTCCTCAAGAGGATCACGATCTAACGTGGGAGGAGGATGACATGAAAACAGCTTTGTATAAAGACTCTATGGCAATGGAAAGTATGGACAAGGGATCTGAGTCCCAGTGACCTGGAGGAAACCATTTCAAATCTCTGGGCTTCAGTTTCTTTACCTGAATCAAATCATCATTAAGGTGTCTTTTATCTACATTCCCCTCCCAACCTCTTTAATATGACCTCCAACATTTGGCACAATGGAAAATCACAATTTGGAACCACAGAACTCCAGTTTAAATCCCAGCTCTTGCACTTGTTGAAAGTGTTCCTTTGGGGAAATCACTTCATTGCTCTGGGCCTCGGTTTCCCCCTCTGAAATAAGGATGATCACCATCCAATCCTTTCACTGGAGTGTGATTCTACCATCATATGAGTTTCTAGCTTCATTTTTTCATTGTCTATGATAGCATTTTTATTAATTGCTTTATTTTTTCTGATTATACATTTATTAATTTTTTAAGAATGCAAATTTCTTTATGAATCATATTGGGGGAGAAAAATCAGAACAAAAGGGAAAAACAGAAAAAAGTGAACTCTATCTTCATAATGAAGAATATGACCTGCAAGTATCTAGTGAGAATTTCAGGGGTTTAAGTGCCATAGGAGTTATTCAAAATCTAAGAGTGACCCGTGAGAGCTTGGCCATTGAGGAAAGTTTCATGGAAAGATCGGACCCTGAAGGGAGCGTATGCTGGCTTAGCCTCTTTAGTTCATCAGACTTGGCCCCCATTAACAGATCCACCTTGAGACACACCATTTGCACTTAGCATAATATCTGACACACAGTAGAGGCTTAATAAATGCTCAACAAACGAATGCATGAGTCCCAAGCCAAAGGGTAACTGTTTTTCCTTTCTGAAGAAAATCCAAGCAAGCATCCCAGATGTTAGGGGTTTGTTGCCAGATCTGAATCATCATTTTCTTTTTAAAAATTAGTTATTAAAAGCTTAATATCAAACATCAATACAACCACCTAAACTTGCTTAGTAACTATTTATATGGAAATATGTTTCAACAAGTGAAGTACCACTTTCTTTCTCATTTCTTCCCTCAAAATCCTTATCAGAATGCTGTGTTGTTTGTCTTTTTATTCCCTTTAACTTTTCCTCTTACTCAACTGTGAGTGAGAGTATGTTCTGTCTTTTTAGTTTTTGATTTTTATCTCCTTGCATTGTTTCTTAAAGGAAGCTCAGAATCGACTCCATGAATGGCTTAGAAAAAGTTGCTTCAGGGCAGACTTGGGAGGGGAAAGAACTTCACCAATTGGGCAAACAGGTGGTGCCAGGCAGTTGTGGGTAAAAGGCAGGAACAAAGGACAGGATCCACAAGGTGAACCAACTCAGAGAGGTCCCTATCAGAGTCTGGGACTTCCAAGAACAGCTGAGATGAAAGAAAAGTGTCAGATAAGTCAGGCTAAAACCTGGTGTACCCAGAGTTCTTTGAGAGGCTAATATGCCAGGAGGAAAGGAACACAGGAAAACAGATAGACACAACTGAAACTAGACTTCAACCTTGGGGAAGGGGAGAAGAGCTTGGCCAAGGCAGGCGGTGCACAAGGGGGAGGGGTGAGCAAGGGGCACGGGGTTCCTCTGGGCTACCCGCCTGTCTGTGCTTAGCAGGCCCTGCTGGCAGAGATGTGAGAGTTTCACCCTCTTACCTGGACCAAACCCTGCAGGTGGGAGTATCATTGTGTAACTGGCACCCACCCACAGAGAGCCCTTTGAAGATGGAAAATGGGCCACATCTGCCTGATGCTGTCACTTGTTAATACCGAGTTATTGTTGCTCCTGCCATCAGGACCAGGTTGGGGATACCAGGATGGGGGGCCCTAGCCTAGAGCCAATGGCCAATGGGAATCATGGAGAATGGAACCTTTGACCTATAGTCCTGTACAGCTGGGGTCATGGAGACTCCATCCTCCTCCCCCCTACCCCTGTCTCTCTAGTTAAGTCTTTCTATCTCTGTTTCTGTTTCTGTGTCTCTCTTTTTTCTCTCTCTATGTCTCTATCTCTCTGTGTGTTTCTCTCTCCCTCTCTCTCTTTCTCTGCCTTTGTCTTCCTTTGTATCTCTCTCTCTTCTCTTCTTTTCTGTTTCTCTTCTCTTCTCTTCTCTTCTCTTATCTTGTCTTCTCTTCTCTTCTGTTTCTCTTCTTTTCTGTTTCTCTTCTCTTCTCTTCTCCTCTTCTTCTTCTTCTCTCTCTCTCTCTCTCTCTCTCTCTCTCTCTCTCTCTGTCTCTTTGTCTGCCTCTCTGTCTTTCTGTCACTTTCTCTTTTTCTCTGTGTCTCTCTTGCCTCTGTCTCTCCCTCAGATATTCTATGGACGATCTAACACTCCCGTCAAATAGAAGAATGTCAGAGCTGAGAAGCTATGTTGTATACCTCCTAAAGGGAAAAGGGGAGGGAAACAGAAACCTAGTATCTTCAAGTTGGAAGAGATTTAATAGCCATCCATCCTGCACCTCATGCAGGCACCTCTGCCACAGTATTCCTGACAGGAAGATTCTGCTTGGTTATCGCCAAAGACAGGGAGCTCATTGCTTTGCAATTTTGTTTCATTGTTAGTTAGCTCCAGTTGTTACTTGTGTCATTGGTAATGAGCCAAAACTAGCCTCCTTGTAACTTCTACCCATTAGCCCTAAAGGAATGAAACTCATTTGTGGCAGAGCCAGGATTAGCCCTCGGGTCTTCTGACTCTCATCATAGGGTGGCACATTGCCTCCAGTCTAGCTAGAAACAGAGGACCGAAGTGAGAGGGGCAGGAGTTGCCCTGCCCGCCCTGCGCTCCCCTCCCTTGCTGGCCCACAGCCAGGATCACCGAGATTTAGGGGCTACACCTGGCTGCCTCAGACCTCTGTACAGAGACTCCCAGGGCTTGCCACAGTTCAGCCCACACTCATTCCTCCCACCCTTAGGTTTGGAGCCTGCACGGAATGAAGGCCACTGCCAAGCCAGCCTTCCCATGGCCTGCGGCTTCCCCTCAGAGCTCTCCCACTAGGGACAGATCCAGGCCCCTCCCACGGTTCCCAACACCTGGAGAGCCATGAGGTCCCAGGGAACGTCTCAGACTAGAAGGGAAGGATCCTTGGCTGTGCTAAGATGTTGAGTGCCCTCCGCCACCAGCCCCTTCCTGATTTTTCTATGTGATATAGTCAAAATGACCCCCCAGGTTTTCAGAAGTATCATGGAAAGGCTCCTCAGCGGGGAGTCAGGAGACCCAGGGGCCCTAGTCCAGCCCTTAACTCGCTAATTGCCCTTGAATAATCACAAATGTCTCAGTTTCCTTATCTGTAACAAGAGGGAGTTAGCCGGTGTCTAAGTTACTCTTCTAGCTCCCTTTCCTTTGCTACAGCTCCTAGGCAAGGGTACAGGGGAAATGACAGTATCAGAGGCATCAAAGCTTCTTGAGTTCCCCCACTTTTAACCAAAAGTCCCCAGGTTGAAGCCCCAGCAGCCTGTGACGTCGGGCTCCTCGTCTCATTTTACATTTCATTGCTCTGTCCTATTCACATCAGAGATGACAAAGATACATCCCCTCCCGGCACACACACGGACCACCAAGCACACTGATGTCCAGTTCCCCAGCACACCCACGGGATCGCCAAGCACGCTCATGTCCAGTTCCACAAGAGGCACCTTTGTCCCGTGGCCCAGAGCCCGGCTGCCTACACGCTTACTTCAGACCCTTAGGTCTTTTCTCCTCCAATAGGCAAACCCCTCCCCCTTTTCCCCCATGGACCACATCCTGACTCCTCCCCCTTAGTACCCTGAGACTCTGGGGGTGGGAGGTGGGGGCTTACTCACCAGGCAGCCGAACTTTCCACCTGGGGCTCTTGTCGTCCATGAGGACTATCCAGCTTGTGGGCAGCCGGCCAGAGGGGTGTACTCTGGGCTACCGTGGGCTGCTCTGCCAACAGAGGCCGGGGGATGGGGCTGCTGGGGGCCTCAGTCATCCAACAGCTAACTCAGAAAGGGGAGGGAGGGGAGAGAAAAGGAGGAGGAGGAAGAGGAGGAGGAGGAAGAGAGAAAACTTTCTCTCTCTCTTTCTTGTTTGGTTTTTGATTCTGTTTCAGAAGCAAAGTCTCTGAGTCAAGTCAGTTGAAAAAGAAAAAAAAAAGGGGAGAGAGAGAGAGAGAGAGAGAGAGAGAGAGAGAGAGAGAGAGAGAGAGAGAGCCCAAGCCACAGCCAAACCGCACACGAGAGGCCCTCCTCCTGCTGTTCCCCCCCCCCCCCCCCAAGCTCTCCCTCCCAGGCCAGCAGCCCGCCTGCCCAGCTCCCTGCCTGCCGCTTCCCAGCCTCGGCTGCAGTCCCGATCTGCCACAGCTCCAATCTAGATTCTACCCAGCCTGCAATCCTGCCCTGGTCACTTCCTGCTTTCCCTGCAAATCTGGCCGGGCTTCCAGGAGATGCGCTTCTCAGAATGTGACTCAGTGGGGGCATTGATTCTTTGCCGTGAACCTTGACAGCTTCCTCTGCTCCCCCCCCCCCCCAACTCAGAGCCCTGTCACAGAAAAGATTTCACAGAGGGGGAGTGGTGCACATCGGGACCCCAGAAGCCAAGTACTTCTACTGGATCATCCTAAGGATAGCCTGTCAGCCTCCTCTCCTAGCCCTGACAGCACTAAGGCACTAAGATGAAGAGCTGGGATCTGGACCCCACACTTGAACTTCCCATCCCCATTTTCTTTCCACTGCATCTCTGCCTGAGAATGGGGAGGAGAAAAGAGCACTGACTTTGAATCTGGGTTCAAATCCTGTTTTTCTGTGTGCTATCTGTGTTCATTTCTCCTCTAGTTCGTCTATAGAATGAGATCAGATCAAGATGGCCTCTAAGTCCTAGTTCCAAATCTTGCTCCTGTGATGTTTAGGCAATATTATATACATCAAGTGACAAGACAGGATAGTTTTCTGTAGGATTAAGATCTAGAAGTGAGGTTATATATTTAGGGCTGGATAGCATTTTGAAACCAATGAGTCCAACCCTCTTACTTAACAGTTAAGGAAATTGAGGCTGGTAGAAGTCAAGGGACTAGTAAGTATATGAGGAAGGAATTGAATCCAGATTTTGATTGAAAGACCAATGCTCATGCTAAGGTCATCTAAGCCCAGAGTTTTATTTACAAATGAAGAAACTGAGGCTGAAAAAGATCATTGAGGAAGTTAAGACTGAGAGGGTTTAAGTACCTCATCCAGACTCATTTGAAACTGTGTCAGCTGCAGAATTTAAACCCAGAGCTCCATATTCCAAGGTGAATATCCAGTCTGCCATCCCAAAGCTTAAATCATGGATTTTGACCCCATATGGGGTCTCATAATTGAATTTGGGGGTTATGAAATTATGATTTGTCATCAGTGAATATTCGATTTGTATACCTATTCTATACATCTATATCTCCAGGGTCACACAAAAATTTCTTGGACAAAAAGGGGTCACGAGTGAAAAAAAGTTTAAGAAGCCCTCCGCTAACCCACTCCCTCTGGTGAGAAAGAAAGTTGTAGGCTTCTGATGGAGACATCAAGAAAAGGGAACCCTGGAATGTAAAAGAGGAACTGGGGCAGGTCCAGGGGCAGGGGCAGAGATGCATTGGGGGGCACTGTCATGGAGGATGAGGTATCAGGGAAGGTAGGTGGGCTCTGGTGCTGAGAGGGATTTCAGGGGAAAACCAAGCAGATGGTTTGAAGAAGCAGTCCTTTTCCCAGCTGTTCCACCATGTTTTTCTTCTGAGATAAAGGCACAAGGATTGGTGCCTCTAAAGCCTGACTTACATTGGAGGGTCCTGGAAGTTCGGAACCAGAGCTGGGACATTCGATGTGATTTATTCCTACCCTCTCATTTTAGAGATGAGGAAGCTAGGGGTCAGAGAGAGAGAGTAAATGAATTTGCTCAATTATGCACTGACGAAAGTGAATTTGAAGCCAGGTTCTCTGAGTCCAAACACAGCACTGACTCAGTTGTCCCTTCATGGTTTCAGGTCTCAGTGTTGATATTAGCTAACTGCCTTCTTCTCTCTCCCTCCCAGCCCCCCAGGCTTGGTGTTTTCATCTGTAAAATGGATCAAAAAGTCTCCAAGGTCTTGGCTACTCTAAACCTGTAAATTTTTATGAGTTTGAGGCTTGCCAGGATCCAGGCTGCCTAAACACAGGTCTTTCTTTCCACTTATTTTCTCCCCAAGGATATCCTTCCTCCTCCTACCTGCTTGTCCAAGTACTGGACAGTCTTCAAGCTCTAACACAAGTCCCATCTGCTCCAGGAAGTCTCTCCTGGCCATTGTGACCCGGATTTCTCTTTCCCTTTCCCCAAATCCCTGGGATTTGAATCCAGAGCTCTATCAATTTTCCAAGGATAAGACTAGGGGTGAGATAGAGGATAGAGGTACTAGGTGAGAGGAAACACCTGACTGCCCTCTCCTCTGCAGGGAGGACTCTATGACTAGTAGATTCATCTAAAGTTTTGATGCTCCATCTACTAGAGAAACGTGGAACTGCTTTGGAACTGGGCCACCAGCTGGGCATTCAGCCTCTGGGAAGCCAAATGTTTTGGGGAGGAGCCTAAAGGCAGCAGCAGAGTCCTCCTGAGGGTGACATTCATCCCATTCTCCAAGACACACATGTACACAATGTGTATGTGTACAAATGAACAAAGCTAGAACTGGAACTAAAAAAACATGTCAGGACAGAAGACACAGTAGAGAAAGAAGTTCTGGCCTCAATTTGGTTTCCATGTCAGGGATATGAAAGTGTGGGAGTGGGGAAGGTGGTGCAGAAAAAACAATGTTGAATTTGGAGTCAAGGGACCTTGGTCTGAATCCTGATTCTGTTATTTGCTCTGTGACATTGAGCAGGAAGTCACATAAAACTCAGTTTTCCCATCTGTAAGATGGGGATACCCATGAAGACTGTTGTAAGAACTAAATTGAGATAATAATTGTAAAAGATTTTGTAAACCTTAATACAAAATATAAATGCTAGTTGTTACTACTACTACTACTACTACCATTACAACTGCTATTATTCCTTCTACAATTATTACTTTTATGATTACTACTATTTCTAACTACTACTGACTACTACTACTACTAGTACTGCTACTGTTACTACTGTTACTATAATTACTACTACAATGACTATACTACTATTACAACTACTACTACTCCTTCTACAATTATTACTATTATGATTACTACTATTTCCAACTACTAATAACTACAACAACAACAACAACTACTACTACTACTACTACTGGTACTGTTATTACTGCTACTATGATTACTACTATTATGATTATACTACTGTTACAACTGCTATTATTCCTATAATTATTGCTATTATGATTACTGCTATTTCTAACTACTACTACTGCTACTATGATTACCACTACTACTATTACTATTTGCAACTGCTACTACTCCTTCTATAATTATTGTTTATGATTACTACTACTTCTAACTACTACTACTACTACTGCTACTTCTATGATTACTACTACTATTACTATTGTTACAACTTACTCTTGCTATAATTATTGCTATTATGATTACTACTACTTCTAACTACTACTACTGTTACTATGATTATTATTACTACTTTTACAACTGCTACTACCCCTTCTATAATTATTGCTATTATGTTTACTACTACTTCTAACTACTACTATTACTACTTCTAACTATTACTATTACTACCATTCCCCACATCTCCCTGACTCCAAGTTCTGTTCTATGCAATATACTTCCCAAGGTGATTTGACTAGATGGTCTTTTAGATGCTTCCTAGCTCTAATACAGATTAGAAAACTACACAAGCTATGAGGTCTGTGTTTTGTGGAAAGAACCACTTCCTTAACCCTCATCATCTGACCTTGGACCAACAAAAAATGATGCTGAAACTTGGCCTGAAGAAAGTATGTGTGTGTGTGTGTGTGTGTGTGTGTGTGTGTGCGTGTGTGTGTGTGACATGCACACACACGCAAATAATCTTTCCCTGATAACTGCTTCTATAACAGTCAGGCTCAGCCATCTTTTCTCAGACTTATTATTGCAAGCCCTTTTTTTTCTCATGTTCAATCATCTCGGAAACGATACAAATCATTCGCACCATCAGAGAAACCTCTCGCAGCATTATATTAAATTGCAACCCAAAGATGAGGGACCTGATGATGAAGTCTGGCCTGCTGATCTCTGCCTTTGGGTTTTGGGGGATAAGGGAGTTTGGGGGGATGGGTGGCCTGTGCCATCTTGCTGATTTAGGATGCTTCTAGCAAAGGCCATATACTCAGTGATGTCACCCCATTCTCTCCATGGCTAGCCTTCTAAAGACATGACTGCCTTCTGTGGCTGCAGACCGAATCACCTCCATGGGGCTGAGAGAGCCAGTGAAGGCATCATTCCATAGAAGGAGGAACCCCCTTGGTTGGGTGACTCAGGTAAAACCTATTCCTTGAGCTGGCACAGAGAATCACAGAACTCAGAAGGGAAGGGTCCTCAGCAGCTATCCAGTCCAACCCATATCTGAAAGGAATCCCCCCTATAGCCTCCCAACAAATGACCAGCCTGGCTAGTCTTCTTGCTCCTTACTCAACTTGGAGCATCCCACACTGAGGTGATGTTAACCAGCTGGCTATCTCTCCCTCACACATAATACTCCATCTCCCATCGCTGTAGTACTGTTAGTTGTCCCTACTTGGAATGTCCTCCTTCTTCACCTCCATTTCTCCAATTTTTCTGGGCTGTCTTTAAGATTCAGCTCAAATATTGCCTCCTGAGAGGAGTCCTTCCTGGCCCCCCAGTTGCTAGTGCCTTCCCTCTGAGATCACTCATCATTTACTCTGTTTAGTTCTTATATGTATCTAGTCATTCATATGTAAATACACACACACACACACACACACACACACACACACACACACATCTTTCCTATTAGACTATAAGTTCCTTGAGAGCCTTTCTTTGTATCCTCAGTGCTTAGCACAGTGCCTGATACATAGCAAGCATTTACGGCTTCCTTGATAGTTTAAGAAGAAAACTATCCTCTGCTTGAAGAACTCCAATGACAGGGAACCCATCATCTCCATTAGTTCTAAAACTTGGACAATTCTAATTGTTAGAAAGATTCTTCCTGACAGCAAACTTCAGTTTACCTTTTTGCAAAATTCTCTCTTTACTTCTAGTTATGCTTTCTAGGGATCAACAGATCAATTATGATCCCTTTTCCATGAAACAGCTTTTCTACATGGTTATTATCATGGTACCTCCTGAGGCTAAACATCCTCAGTTCATTTCACTGATTCCCATATAATGTGCACTTGAGACTTTCCCCCCTCCTAATTGCATTCTTCTGAATGCTTTCCAGTTTATCAAAATCCTTCCTTAGAATGTGGTATCCAGAGTGAAGACTATAGTCCAAATATGGTCTGACCTGGGCAGAGTACAAGGGGACTATCACCTCCTTATTCATTAAACAAAGAGGCAGAATGTTGTAGTGGACAAGGAGCTGTTTTTGAGGCCAGAGAAACCTGAGTTCAAATCTTGCCTCACACACATAGCACATGGGCCACAGAATATAAGTCATTTAACTCTTCAATGCCCAAGGCAACTGTCTTTTCTTTAGAAAAGGTGTTGACCTGCATTGGAGATGGAGTTTCCTCACTTGTTTGTCTATAAGTCAAATGTTGCAAAGTAAGCTTCTTTTTATACAGTCAAGCATTATACTTCCCCAGTATATCAAACATTGCTTTTAGTCTTGCCTTTCTCCTTCTCCTCCTCTTCCTTCTTCTCTTCTCCTTTCTCCTTGTCCTGCTTTTCTCTCTTCTTCTTCTTTTCTTCTTCCTCTTCCTCTTTTCCTTTTTGTCTTTCTAGTCTTCCACTTTGTTTTCCTTTTGCTCTTTCTTCCCTTCTTTTCTTCTTCTCCTTCTTGTTGTCTTTTTCTTCCTCTTTTTTCTCTTTTCTTTTCTTCTTCTTTTCCTCCTCCTTCTACTTTTTCTTCCTCTGCCTTTTTGGATCTCAGATACCTGACCTCCCCAAGGCCTAATATAGTAGCTTCCTTTGCATCAAATCTGCCTTCTTGTTATATTCTGTTAAAAAAGGGTTTGGTGTTTTTTTTTGGGGGGGGATAAGGACTGGGAAAAATAAATAATAGCTCACATATCTATAACCCTTTAAGGGTTATAAATAGCATTTTCCACAGTATAATAAAGGAGGAAATACAAGAGTCACATCCCCAATTTACAGATGAGGGGGAAGTTACTTTCCCAATGTCACACCGATATGAAGGGTCAGAGCTGAGATTCAAACTCCGGTCTCTTGCCTCCAGTCCAGTACTCTACAAGATTCAGAGCTGCCTCCCCTAAAAAAGTCCTCCCAGCAAGTCACCAGGTATAAAAGTCTATTTTTATCTTTTGTGCCATTATGAAACTACTTGGAGCTGATGCCCGGTTGATTCATGTATTTTTATTAAATATCCATGTAAATGCCTTTTGTACTTTACTAAATCAGCCACCAAATCAACATAGTACCTAAAAAAATCTTTATTGCCATGATATCTGAAATTTTCTTCTAGCTTGTGTGTAAAAATAAAACCGGCCACAGGAAAGGTAGCTTGATAAGCAAAATGAGGGGAAAATGGGTCTCTGCATTGCCAGTGCCTTGTAGTGATAAGAAATTATTTTAGATCATGGCTCTTCTGTGTGACCTTAAAAAAGTGACTTCCCCACAGTGATAGTCCTTTCTTCTTCGGTTAAAAAGTCAGTGTTGGGAATGGGAGGGAGATTAGACGAGACAATCTCCATTATGTTTTTAGCTCTAAATCTTATAATCTACAGATATGAACAAAAGAGTTATCTTTGGTCCAGAGAGCCCTGATAAGCATAGGAAGGTTTAAAACCTTTTGTTGGCTTATGGACAGATCAGTTGGTTGCTGTCCTTTGTTCTCAAAGAATTCCAAAATGGCACCACTATGTTAGAGTCAAATTGTGTGTCTAACTGTGGCTGATCAGCCCAATATGAGCTCCGATTGCTCTGCCACAGGACGGGCACAAATAATCCCTATGTTCATTTGGGATAGCTCCCCTAACTGTTCATCTTATGTTTCTTCTGAGCTACTACACTTCTGCTTTGCTCATAGAGCACAGCACCTCCTCTGATGAGGGCACGCCATGATGGACAGTCCTGTGCTAGTGTCTCCCATGTCATAGAATCGATTCTAGAGTTCTTATGAGAGTATTCTTGTATTGCTTTTTTCTGACCACCTTGTGAGCACCTGTCATGTGAGAGTCCTCCATAAAATAATCTTTTTGGCAAGTGTACATTTGGCATTCCAACAACATGGCCAGCCCAAAAGATAGATGGGAGCCCTAAGACTCCTTCTTATACACACAGTCTTGTCTTAGTTCCTACAACCCAGCCACCTTGCACAAATTTGTCTTCCCAATGCTATTTAGAGTTGCAGAGAAATCAACACCATTAATTGGTTTGAGATCAAAGCTTAAAGCCTTCCAAGTCCTAATTCAGCTTGAAAGCCCAGAAGGAAAGAGGCTGGGAAGGTGGGGGAGGATAATGACTGAATGTTTTGTGCACCATTTTGTTTTGTAAATCATTCCAAGGAAGGAGAGGAAAAGGCCAAAGCTTGACCCAAATGCCATCTCCTTCCCAGGCCCACCTTCCATCCTCTAAGCTCCCACAGAACTGCATAATGAGAACTAGCAGTTTCCCCAGTAGCCAATATTAAACCCTTTGTGGCAGTGTCTGCTCCAGCAAATCTTGGGAAAGCCTTAATGTTATTTAGAATTAGGTAGTCTCAACTAAGAGCCTCCATTTCCTAAGCCCAGGAAATAAGAATATTAACATACATTATATATATATATATATATATATATATATATATATATATAAGATCAAATGAGATATATATATATATATATATATATATATATATATATATATATATATAAAATCTCATTTGATCTTCACAACTTTATCCCATGGATGTTATTTTTACCTCGAGTTGAGATGAGGAAACTGAGGCTAAGAAGATAAGTGACTGACCTAAGGTTACCCAACTTCTGAGGACTCCTATCAGTGGCCTTTCTCTGAATTAGAAGCAGTGTGGTAGGATATAGAGACAAAGGGATGGAACAGAAAGAGCCTTAGTCCTGGAGTTTGGGGGGATGTCCACAAGTTGTGTGAACCTGGGAAAGTCTGCACTACTTACCTTCCAAGGTTGGATTAGAAAAACAAAAGGATTTGCAGATCTTAAAACTGATAAAGCAACTGAGACAATCTGTGCTTCTACTTCCCCGTTCTGCCAAAGAGACATTCTGGTAATATTAGGTCTTGATTTCTCAACTAGATCTCTGAGTCCCGGAGACCAGGGACCTCTTGTTAATCCCCACAATTGCTCCCATACTAGGCATTCTGAAAATATTAATTTGGAGAAATGAATATTTAGAGCTGGAAAAGACTATAAAGCAGGGATTCTTAACCTGGAGGTCTGTGAATTAAAAAAATATTGGTAATTGTTTTTCAATATTATTGGTTTCCTTTGTAAGTCTACGTTTTCATTTTTGGCATTAAATACATGATTCCAAAGAGAGACCCAGTTGTTTGACAACACTGTTGTCAAAAGAAAAAAAAAAAAGAAAGAAAGAAAAGAAAAAGAAAAACCTAATCTCCTCATTTACAGATAAGGAAATGAAGGCCCAGAGAAATGAATTTCCTTGACTGAAATCACACAGGTAATAAATGGAGTTGGAATTTGAACTGAGAACTATCTTGGACAGCTGGGTGGTGCAATGGATAAAGTATCTGACCTGGAGTCAGAAAGACTCATGTTCCTGAGTTCAAATAGGTACTAATTAGCCATGTGACTCTGGGCAAATCTCTTCACCCTCTTTGCCTCAGTTTCCTCATCTGTAAAATGAATTGGAGAAGGAAATGGCCAAGCACTCCTTTATCTTTACCAAGAAAACCCCAAATGAGGTTATGGAGAGTTGACCTAAAGGGACTGAATGACAGCTTTCTCACTCCCAATTCAATGCTCTTGCTAGTGTATTATGTTGCTTTGGTGTGGGAGAATACTTCAATATTTATCCTTCTTTGGAATATAGAAAGAGAAAAAAAAAAGATCAGAGACTGATGACTCTAAAGGTAACTGAAAATGTGTCTGCTTGAAAATGAGCCTAAGCAGGTACCTCAGAACCTACAATGATATGCAAATCATATACAAACCATACTCAAATCCCTGGGGCCTCCTCTTGGAGATGACTCAAAGGCAAGCCTTCCTGCTGACCCCTGCACATAGATTGGATGCCAGCTCAAGGCGCTAAGGGATTTAGCTGCCAAGGGCCACACTTTGAAAGAAACTTACCTTTCATCTGCTTTCATTTCCTGATGGGAAAGTGTCTCCTGAAAAATTCTTCCTAGACTCCTATTCATTTCCAAACTGGTTCATTTTACCACTCACAGGAAGGGCAGGGGAAGAAAAGGAAGGCGAGCCTCACACATTCCCATTTAGGTCATCCATTCAATACCACCCTTGACCCTGCAATAGCCTCCCACAGGTTTAATCCACCTTTATCTGACTGCCAAAGGAGTTTTTCTTATGTATGGATATATAATAATGTCATTTCCCTGCTCAAAAATATTCAGTGGCTCCCTATTATTTACTAAATTAAAGGCCAAATTCTTTTGTAAAGCATTCAAGGTTCTACACAATCTGGTTCCATCTTACTTCTCTCTATCAAATACTCTACACTCTTTTTTGGATGAAATTTAGATTTGAACTAATGTCTCGTTTGCCAGTTCAGGGCTTTCTCTGCAAAATCATCCATATCTGTGTTTTTATTTTTATTTTTATTTTTTTGCTGAGGCAATTGGGGTTAAGTGACTTGCCCAGGGTCACACAGCCAGGAAGTGTTAAGTGTCTGAGATCAGATCTGATCTGAGACTCAGGTCCTTCTGACTTCAGGGCTGGTGCTCTGTCCACTGCACCACCTAACTGCCCCACATATATGTGTTTTTTAAACTGTGAGTTTCAACTCCATATGGGGTTCCCTAATTAAATGAGGAAGTGCAAAATTATGATTTATTATCAACAAATGTTTGATTTGTATACCTATTTTTATATCTGTATACACATGATCACGTAAAAATTTCTTTGGTGAAAAGGGGGCATGAGTGGAAAAAGTTTAAGATCCACATCATGGTGTTTTGTTTCATTTTTTTCTTTTTTCTTCTCTTGTCCCGATTGGTTTGCTCCTTCCATCTGTATAACCCTCTTCTCGAAATCCTCTCACAGCCTAGTCAAAAATATAGTAACTTGACAGGTTCCCCCCACTCCCCACCTCCCAAGGAGATGTAGCTGAAATACATAACACCATCTCAACAGGAAAATTCATTCTGCAGCATGTGGTGAGAAGGGAACATGGCGGCTCCATGGACTTAACGCTTGTCCCCATGCCCCCTGCTGAAGCTGCTAACACAGACTGATTTTCCACAAGCACAACGTGGAGAGAAAAGCAGTATCTTAGGGGAAATTTAGGCTCATGAGCTGGAAAGAATCTCAGAGAACAAATAGTCCAGTCATCTTCCACCACCTCATAACTATCATTATATAGATGGAGGAAAAAATGGAGACCCATAAAAGGGAAATGACTTTGCCAATGTCTACTATAAGGAGCATAGGTGAGATCCAAACCTGCAGGTCTTTGGATCCAAATACAGGGCTTCTCTCTAGAGAACAGGAGAGTCAGACCCTCTCCAACTGTGTCCTGGGCTGGCCATTCCCGGGGGCAGGATAGGAGAGGAGATATTCAGGGGAAAGATAGTGCCTGCTTTTAGGTGGGCATGTTTGGGAGGGATAAAGATATTCCCCCGTGTCTCCTGAGCTGAAGCTCAGTGCCTCAGCCACTCTGTCTATGACTGTACAGCATGCATGATGAATGAGTAAAAGGTGAAACACCGTCCCCAAGTATGAAATCAAAGGGGCAGGGACCATGGTGAGTGATTGGGAAATGGTCTTCTCCCTCTCTTACTCATCCTGGTAGCCCCTGTGAGCAGTCATTCAAGCTGGGAGAGCACTCAGTCTGTGCTTGGGTGAGAGAGGAAGAAAGAGGAGGGAAAGGAGGAAGAGGAGGAGGAGGAGGGAAAGAAGGAGGAGGAGGAGAGAGAAAAGCAGACACAGAAAGAGACAGAGAAACAGAAACACAGAGGGACATAGAAGAGAAGAAGAGAGAAAGCGGTAGAGTGAAGGGAGGGAGGAAGAAAGGTGGAAGGGAGGGAAGGAGAGAGACCGAGAGACACACAGAGACAGAGGGAGAGAGACAGAGAGACAGAGAGAGAGAGAGAAAAAAAGAGCGAGAGAGAGACAGACAGACACAGAGACAGAAAGGGAGAGAGACAGAGACAGAGAGAGACAGAGAGAGACAGAGAGAGAGGAGAGAGACCAAGAAAGAGAGAGAGAGACAGAGAGAGAGAGAGAGAGACAGAAAGAGAGAGAGAGAGAGAGAGAGAGAGAGAGAGAGAGAGAGAGAGAGAGAGAGAGAGAGAGAGCGCAGAGTGTCTGCGAACACCAAGGCAGCGAGCAGCCCGGCTGGGAACAGGAAGGCTGCACTCAGGCGCCAATGAGATGTGGCAGGTGTGTAATGAACCATTAGTCAATGTCACGTTTCCTGAGCAGCAGACGGCAACCTGGGGGCTCCGGCCTAACCGCGGGGACGGCTCTCCTGGCACGTCCCTGGCTCCAGCCCTGCCATCACGCCGCGGCTCCCAGCAGCTTGAAGGGGGAGCAGCTGGCGGATGGGAGGCTCGTGTCCCCCGGCTGCCCCCGCTCCCCGCACACCCCAGCACGCATTCTCGCCGCGGGGGGCGACCCCTGTCATGTCTGCCCTCGCTCCAGGAGGATTCTCCAGGGCTCTCAGCCATTCACAGCCTGTTCTTGGGGAGGCGGGAGGGTCAGAATAACGGGAAATTGTGTGCATGTGTGTGCCCGCCCTTGTGGTCGAGGAGGGGGTGGAGGTGTGACTGACTGCATGAGGTCTTCTGTTTCCTCCCGCCCAGAGGGCTGGGGATGGGAGTGGACACCTCCCACGAGGACCCCGCGGGACACTGAGGTCATGGAGGGAAGCGCTTCCTTCAGTTCTCACTACAACACTGGCAGGCTCTGCTGCTGGACTCCTGGGTCAGAGCTGTTTTGCCTGGCACCCACTGTGTGAAAACCAGAATAAAAAAACAATGCCCTCTAACCTCATAAATCATCTGTCTCTCTCTCTGTGTCTCTCTGTCTCTCTCTCTGTGTCTCTCTGTCTCTCTGTCTTTCTCTCTGTCTCTCTCTCTGTGTCTCTTTCTGTCTCTGTCTCTGTCTCTCTCTCTGTCTCTGTTTATCTCTCTGTCTGTCTTTCTCTCTGTCTCTCTCTCTCTGTGTCTCTCTCTGTCGCTGTCTCTCTCTGTCTCTGTCTCTCTTTCTCTCTCTTTCTGTCTTTCTCTCTGTCTCTCTCTCTCTGTGTCTTTCTCTGTTGCTGTCTCTCTCTGTCTCTCTCCTATCTCTCTCTGTCTCTGTCTTTCTCTGTCTCTGTCTCCTCTTTCTCACTAACCCACCTTAATTTTTCCAGGGATTAAATTTATGTCTCTGAACTTGGCATTTGGCTAACGCAGACCTCCCTGCTTGCAGAAAGGGCTGCCTTTCTCCCAGTACTTTAGACTGGTGCTTTGTGAGAGGAAAGAAGAAGAGGTAGGAAGGTGGAGCTCCTAGGGGCTCACATGCTTTTTGCTCCCCCTTCTCTGTTGCCAGTAACTGCTTCTACATCTGGGTTGTAGCAAAACAAAGTGTTGGGGCATGGGAGTCCCTCCCACAAGGGTGTTGAGCACATAGCCCACTGCTTACAGGATAGACCCAGGAATCCTATCAGAGGATTTAAGACTTGGAAGGAACCCAAGAGGGCTAGTCCAGCCTCCCACTCCATAGTCTTTGAGTGGCACTGTGGTGTTGCAAGAATAGCAAGGGACTAGAAAAACTGGGTTTTAATCCAAGCTCTGACATTGACTGGCTGTGTGAGCTGGGCAAGTCAACCTCTCTGCGCTGACTGACTTCACAGGGTTGTTATGAGGAATGAGGTTTTTAAGCCTTAAAGTACCATGCAAATGCCTATCTTATGTTTCCAAGTCAGGAGAGCTGGATGGCAGTTCTGACATTATCCCTCATTTTGTGATTCTTTTTTGGGTGTTGGATTCTTTACCCTAAAATGGCTGAATTGAACCAGATGATAAAAAAGGTAACTTGCTGTGCTAACATTCAGTGATCCAGTGAAGAATCCCCCCTTTACTGTCCTTGAGAGATGAGATAACTGCTATAACACCTCTAGGAACAGGTAACTCACTATCCTACGGCACTACTACTCTGTGCTCTATGATTCCACCTGGTCACCCATATTGAAATAAATATTCAATAATCTTGATTGAAATTCACTTTGTTTATACTTATACTAGGGACAAATAACTCACTCTCTTTTCAGGCATCCTTCCATATTGAACAGTGGAGCAGCGTATGTCATGGTGACATGGTGGAGCTGGTGGATATCAATCCCTGGGCCCTAGACTTCCCTTTAGCTCACTCCCCACAACCCAAAAAGTCACAGTCCAGACCCTCTTGGACTAGAATAGAAACTCCTTAAGGGAAGAGATTTTTATTCTTGTTTTTGTATCTCTAGTGCTTAACAAATGCTCAAACAAGGTGTTTGATTAGTACCATCTTAACCTGTCTTCCTACTTTATTCCTTCAGCCATGCAGTCCCTCCTCACCAAATGCCTCTTGGAATTCCTATATTCTTTCAAGACTCACTTCGGGGACCCACTTCCTCATGGACATCTCTCCAATTTCCCATTGTTAGGACTTTCCCTCCTCAATTTTCTTGCTATTTTAATACTTGAATAGACCTATCATTTCATTGATGTTCCTCTTTTTCCCTCATTTCTTCCCAGAAAGCCAATTACAACTTCTCCATGCCTACCTATCTTTTGGAACTTGACCATGCTCTCTCAAGACCTTGACCTCCACAAGGGGTCCATCCTGTGTATCAAAGGTCTAACTTTAAGTCTTTTAAAATCATGGATTCTCCTGTATTACATAGGCTGCCCATTGGTTATCCTTGATGGTAAGGATTGTTTCTCTCATCTTTATATTGCCAGTGCCTCCCACAATGTTTAGCATATCTTATGCTTAATAAATGCTTATTGACTGATTAATCTCTCCTCACTCTCACTAAGCAACCCATACTCCATTTCTCTGATGATATCATTGACCTCACTTCTTAAGCAACATAGCTTCTTATATTTCAGACTGCTCGGTCTGCCACATGGATAAAGGGCTCTCCGTCACCCTATGGGTGACCGGGAACACGGGAAATCTTCCTCAGGGAGGTTCATAATCATTCAAAAGTGTTTGGCCCAACTCTCCATATGGCAAAAACCAAGTGAATGAAGAATGTCTGTTGTCAAGACTGTAATGTATAGTTGGACTGATAACCTATAGAGCTTGTCTATGGGCCTGCATTTCTCAGGAAGACACTTTGAATGGATGATGAGCTGAAGCCAGAGATGGACAGGAGAACAAGAACGGGCAGCATTGCCTTTGGGAAGCCATGCTGCGGTTTTTCTGACCCTGAGCTTCTGTCTTTAATAAAGACCATCTCTTGAACAGCCGTATTTTCTGAGTGAGGTTACATGTCAGGCAGTTATAGAATACCACAGTTTCTGAAGAATATAATTTTCAGGGCCCCAGACTTATTGCTCATAGGTTGTATCTTCCCAGTAAATTTAAGCTCCTTGAGGGTCATGGGGGTTGTTTTGTGGGTGCCCTCCATCCCCAGCATCGAGGGCAGTGCAAAGCACATCAAAATAGGTTTTGTTGTTCAGTCATTTCAAACACATCCAGCTCTTCATACCCCCATTTGGATTTTTTTTTGGCAAAGATACCAAAGTGGTTTGTCATTTCTGTCTCCAGTTCACTTTAAAGATGAGGAAACTGAAGTGAACAGAGTTAAGTGTCTTGCCCAGGATCATGTGGCTAAGTGTCTGAGGCTGGATTTGAACTCAGGAAGATGAGTTTTCTCGACTGTACCACCTGGCTGCCCATATTGAAATAAGAACTCAATAATATTGATTGAAATCCACTTTACTTCTTTTTATGACCAATACACCACAATTAGGATGAGACCAGCATCTAGGATAGATGTGAAATTGCGTAAGTCAAAGAGAAACAGCAGCTTTTACTTTGAACCAGCTCCATCTCTTCCCTGTTCACTGCCTTTGCTAATCTGAGAGGAGGCTGTTCCCTAGCAGGGGTTATCCTCTCATCATCCCTCCCACAAGAGCTCAGAGGCATTTCCTCTATTTCTTTGGAGAAGAACTATGAAAAGCATGACCTTCGGCCTCTCTGAGGGTTGGGGAGGAGAGATAACAGGATGGGGGGATTCCATCTCCAAACTCCATTCTCCATCTTCCCTAGGAATGCAGTCCCTCCTGACTTTTGAACCGTTAGGGGTGCCTAGGAGCCAGACCCTGGGGCTCATCAGCTTTCTTACCAGGTGGTTTGGGACTTTAAGATAAGCAGAGTGTGAAGATCCAAGGGAAAGGGAGACAGAGAAAGAAATTGGTCTCCAGGGAGTGGACAGGAAGTGGTCAAGTGATGAGCAATGAACCAAGGCAGAGCATAGATGCAAGCTGTTTGGAAGGCAGATAACTGTGGCCTTTGTCATAAACCAGGCTTTCTTAACCTTTCTCCACAGGATTCATGGACAGATTTCAGGAGATCTGTGAATCTCAATGGGCAAAAAATTATATCTTTATATTAGCCTCTTGCTAAAATTTAGAATTGCCTTTAATCGCTTAAAAACATGATTCTGAGAAAGGGTCCATAGGCTATACCCAACTGCCAAAAGGTCCAGGACATACAAAATGGCCAAGGACTCTGAGACAGTCTCCCATGAGGCTGTGGGATTACCAGATTACACAGGAAATCAGGCACTGGGAAGATAAGCTTGGGTAAATAGACTAAAGAATATCAAAGGACTACTTTATGGTATATTCTTGGAAACTAAGACAAGATTCTGGTGTAAGAGCTTTGGATGGGTTGGGTGGCTCACTATGGCAGTAGCTGATATTGATGAAGAATTTTTAAGGTGTCTAAAGCATTTCATGTATCCTATCTTTTTGTATCTCTACAAAAATCCCATGAGTTAAGATTACTACAGACTCTAATATAACTTTATAGAGGAGAAAAAGGCTGGAGAAATTAATGACTTATTCATGTCTATCCAGATAATAAATGTTGGAGCCAGGATTTGAACTCAGATCTCCCAATTGCGATGCAATGTTCCTTCTGCAATATCACTTGCCTTTCATTGGCCATCAGAGGATCTCTGGAAAATTGTATGTAAGAAGTTAGCTATTAAAGAAGTCAATTGATGCACATGTTTGACCTATATTGGATTGCTTGCTGTTTAAGGGAGAAAGAAAAATTCATACTTCAAGGTTTTCAAGAGTGAATGTTGAAAACTATCTTTGCATGTATCTTGAAAAATAAAAAGCTATTATACATTTTAAAAATCCACTAAATTAAAAAGCCTATTGCATCTAAAAAAAAAAGAATTCAATTCAACAAAACATATATTAAGCACCTATTGAGTACAAGGTGCTATACAAGAGCCTGGAAATACAAAGAATAAAATAAACTGGATTTTGCCTTCAAAGAATTAGATTTTATTTTATTTTATTTTATTTTTTTGCTGAGGCAACTGGGGTTAAATAACTTGCCTGGGTCACACAGCTAGGAAATGTTGGGTGCCTGAGGTCAGATTTGAACTCAAGTCCTCCTGGATTTCAAAGCTGACATTCTATCTAGTTCAACACCTAGAGCTTATATTTTAGAAGCAGGAAGAATACAACATGCAAATAGGGAGGTGGGAGAAAATACTAACAAGATGGAGGGTTAGGGGGAAGTAGGAAGGGACAATCAGCAAACACAGAAGGTTCTACTCTGAAAGACAGATCATGTAAGAGCAAGGAGATGGGAGATGGAATGTTGAGTTTAAGGGACAACCAGATTGCCATTTTGACTGGAAAGGAGAATGATTGGAATAGTGTGAAATTAACATGAGAAGGAAAATTGGGACCAGCAGGGGCTTAATGCCGGGCTGAAGAGTTTGTATCTTATCCCAGAAGCATGATTTTTGAGTGAGGAAGTAAAAGATAAAATCATATTTTGGGAATGTGAATTTGATAACAGTATGGGAGATAGATTAGACAGAGAAGATATTGGAAGCAAAGACATCCATTGGGGGCTGCTGCAAAAGGTAAGGAGAGAGCAAAAACGGTCCTGACCTACAGTTATAGCCTTGTGAGTGAAAAGAAGAGTCCGGATGAGAGACTCGCCAAATGAGGGATGAGGAAGAGGGAAGAATCCAGATTGGCTCTGCAAATGTGAATCTGTTAAGTTGAGTTGCCTTTACCACAATAACAGTATTGATAACTAACTTAAGGTTTGCAGAGCATTTTTAAGTATCATTTGATCCTCACACCAACACTGGGAAATGGGTACTCTTATTATCCTCCTTTTACAGATGAAAAAAACAGGTCAGAGAGAAGTCAAATGACTTGCCCCCAGTCCCATAAGTCACACAAGGCGCTCACATGGAGGTCAGAAGAAGCAATACAAGGACACTTTCAAGGTTTCTCTAAAGAACTTTAGAGTGGATGGCAGGGTATAGGTGATACAAACAGAGGACCAAACAGCTCGGCGTGTCTGAATTTAAAAAGAGACTGTGTGCTCTAGGAAAGAAGCAGGAGCTCAAAAGAAATGCACCAATTCAGAGACATTTTCACTCTAAATCACTATTTGTGCCTGACCTGTGGTACACCTGCCTCAATGGGATCTTATCAGTCACAATTGGGAACGCTGTATCTTGACTCCAACTTAGGGATATCATTTTGGTTCTCTTAGAGAATGAAAGTCAACATATCCCGAGACTTGCTTTGAACTCAGGTCTTCCTGACACCAGAACAACATCCTACCCACACAATCGAGCTGCCTCTGAGGCATCTAAGAGCAAGGATGAGCGTTGGAGAGAAGATGAGCTCTGTTTCAGATGGTCCATCCAGGTAGAGAAAGAAACTTTAGGTATATAACCTTACTGTATGACCAAACTCACAACCTTGGGCATTTCTTGGGCTCTTGGGGCCTCAGTTTTCTTGTCTACAGTTTCATGAACAATCAATTGTTTTATTTGACTATATTATGGAAATGCTTTTTTTAATTCCATAAATTTAAAGAAAATAGTAATAATAAAAAGAAAAGCAAGAGAGCTGAACTAACTGACCTAAATTCCTTGCAAGTTCTAATGCTATAATTCTATGACCCCAGACAACTGCTTTCATTAGCATGCAGGCTACTGGTCACTGCTACCTTCTCTGTTGCTTTGCCAGTCGGGCCTGACGTCCACTCAAACCCTTAGCCAGTACATATAAGCCCCTTCAGAAGTCAATGGCTCACAGAGTCAATAGCAAATTTCACCTTTTCTCCACCATCTTCCCGTTCTCCTATGAGAGCTGGCGGTTAGCACAATCATTACTATATCTATAAATCCATATGATTCCCATTCCCAATTCTGCTTCTCATCAGTGGCTAGCACTCTTTCTCTATATATATCAGAAAGATCAGATTTTTGGCATTTCACTTCTCAGAGACTTCCAAACTCTGTCATCTGTCATCACTGGGACCCTAGAAATGGCCTTTCAGGCTTAGTGGACCCTCCCAATGAGCCCTTTCACAGTCACTTGAGGGGTATAGTCCATCAACTCTTTGGTGTTCTGTAGGCCTCCCGGACCACCCCCAAGACTCCCTCCTGATCCCCTTCTGCTCACTGGCACCAGCTCCTGTTGCTAAACAAACACCACTCGGTGGAGGGAATCCAGAGCCGCAAAGGCGGGGATTTTTTTTAACTCCAATCCACTGGCAGGGAAGGAGACCTGAGCCTCCACCTCCAGCTGCCGTCTCCAAAGCCCTTACTGATGGAGACTCATTTTATGGCCTCAATAGCTACTCTGGGATTTTCCCAAGGAAATTAGGAAGGGGAGAGGTCAGTGATCAGGTTACTCTCATACTATAGTAGAAACACTGAAATATAAATCAAATTAAATGCTTTTGATCTTGGAAGGGGGGGTACTGGGTTATCCCAGAGTGAGGCTCCCCTTTGGCCTGGTAACAGGCCTCCGCCTAGGAGGTGGAATTAGCCTCCGCTCACTGCTCCTTCCCTGTACAACCAGCGATGGGCTGGGTAAGGTCTGTCCACATGGTCAGAGCAGTATGTAGCTATAGACTTCTGGGAGCCTTGTGCAAATCCCTATATACCACAGTTCTGTGTTACTCTACTCAAGCTACATGTGAAAAGACACCTACTTATGGCTCCAACGTCAGCACTCTCGGGATCCGGTCCACTCAGCTGGCATTGGTCGGAGCTGGAGACGGCCTCCTGCACCGTCCTGCTGCCTCTGTCCAGGCTGTCCCCCGGGCGTACTTCCACGTCCTTGACAGGGGGCTTTGTAGCAGTCGATATCTCAAGGGAAGAGGAAGAAGCCTGTAAGAAAAGGAAAGGATCAGAGATGATCCACCACTGGAGGATTTCTCTTTGCACCCAAGACTTTGTCTTTGATCCAGCTCCAGGGACCACTGTCATCTTCAACCCCAGTCCTACTTCAAGATCCTCAACTGTATACCCTCAACCCTAATTTCCTTTACCAACAAAGACTCATTAGACATAAGAACAGAGTGCAGTCAAAGGTACATGTCGGAATAAAAAGCATGCTGGGTTTGAAATCAAAGGACCATGGGTTTGGCTCTTAGTTGTATGACTACATACTGAATTGTATGATTTAATGTAAATTATATGAAAACAATTTTTCTTTGTTGGAAAGAAATTTTTCTTAGTTTTCTCATCTATAAAAGGCAGAGTAGAATTAGTGGGTATGATCATATATTGACAGCTGGAAGGGATCTATGGAGATCATGTGTCCAACCCTCTTGTTTTTGAGATGAACTCCAGAACCAGCGCTCTTTTGATTTTAACCATTTACCCTTCTGGCCAATTAAGTGTGCCAAGGGCTTTACAATATTATCTCATCTGCTTCTTGTAAATCCTGGATGGTCAATGATACTATTATACAATTTTTTTTACAACTTTACAATTTTTTGTAAATTACAATTTTAAAAAAAATTTTACAATTTTTTTTTTACAATTTTACAATTTTTTACAATTAAGAAAATGGATGCAAACAGTGATTTAGTGACTTGCCAAGTCTGAAGCTGGATTTGAATTCAGCTCCTCTTGAGTCCTGAATTCTCTCCACTGACCCACCTAACTACCGAGTTACTAGGTCTGGGTAAGTCTAGTTTATGAACGAATAAAGGAAAAAGCATTTACTAAGTACTAGGGTTACTATTCTTGCTAAGTTCAGTATATAGATGAATGTGTGAAGAAATGAATGAGAAAGCATCTTCTAAATTACTAGGTTACTATGTCTTGGTCAGTCCAGTGGATGAATAATGCATGAATGAGTAAGAAAGCACTACTAAGTTACTTCATTGCTATTCTAGTATATGAATGAATGATTAAATGAAAAAACATACATTAAACTCTGATGGTACAAATACAAAAAGTGAGAATCCTGCTCTCAAGAAGCTTATGTTTTAATTAAAAAAGACTTCATATCATTCATATCTGTAGGGCAGACAGAATAGCAAAGTGCAAAGGGTGAAGCAGAGGGGCTGCTGGCCAGCCCTGGGGGCCTTAGATAGCCTCAGGTAGGTCAGATGACACTACCAGGGGTCTGCAGGGGTCAGACCTGAGGTCCATAGAGGGCAGAGGTCTAGCAAGTGTAAGGTTTAGGGGTCCTCCATCTCCCCTGAAGAAATGGAGTTGGTGACTTCTACCTCATCTAAGCACATAAGTAGTCGAACAGCCCAGATAGATTCTGGGCATCTGGGATGGGGCGCAAGAGGGACAGGGGAAGAAGGTAAGGAAGGAAGGGAACTCCAGTGGAAATGGACCTTTCTCTTTTCCTTTGATGATTAAAGATCTTATAGTGAGTCCAGTTCATCAAAGAATCATAGATTCTTAGAAAAGGAAATGTCTTTAGAGACCTCAGGCTAACACTTTCATTTGACAGTAAAGTTAAATGAATTTTTCAGATTCATACAAGGAAATCCGGAAGACCTGGGACTCCTTCTCTATCATTACATGACCTCTAGACATCAATATATGAATTATACAGTACTACAGATATACATGGCATGAGATATTGGGTTGGAAGAATCAACAAATATTGACTGGGCACTGGGGGATCAGAATCACACAATTTCCTTGTCAGGAGGGAGCTTGAAGGTCAAACTAGTGTGATCCACAGCTGAACCAGAGTCAGCTCTATAATGTCCCCTTCCTGCTTCTGCTTGTGGACCTCCAGGCCTACATCAACTCTTTCCACTTTGAAAATAGTTCAAATTATTAAGCAATTTTCCCTTAAATTGAGCTTAAATCTGTATCTCTGAAAGTTCTGTTGTTCAAGATTGCCTTTTAATGCCACCTAAATAAGAAAAATCTAATCCCCCTTCATTAAGCCATCTCCTTCAAGAAGCCTTCCTAGCTTCTTTCCAGCTGTTAGTATAGTCTCACATCACTTTATAATTATTTTGTTTATATCCTGTATTTATATTTGGACACATTCAATCCTCTTTCCCCTGAGAAGATTTCTTGAGGGTAAGAGCTCACTTACTTTGGTCTTTGTACATCCAGTGCTTAGCACTTTTCTGTAAAAAGGAAGGATCATCAACAGCAACAATTCTAATACTTTCCCTCTGATGATTAACTCTAATTTACCCTGTATATATGTATATATGCATACATACATACACAGACATTATATATACATATACACACATATATGTCTAAGTCTATATGTATGTATACAGAGAAAGAGAGAGAGTGAGAGAGATTGTTTGTGTAATTGTTTACATGTCATCTTCCCCTCCTTAGACTGTGAGATCCTTGAGAGAAGGGTCTTTTGCCTTTATAGCCTTAGCACTTAGCACAATGCCTAATACACAGTAGGTCCTTAATAACTATTTATTGACCAATTGGAACTTTTTTTTTTATTGTTTGATTATTTTCAATTGCTTACAACTCTTTGTGATCTCTTTTGGGGTTTTCTTGGCAAATATAATGAAATGGTTTGTCATTTTCTTCTCCAGCTCATTTGAGTTCCATTGTTCCAATGAGGAAATAGAAGGGGGAAAAAGTTAAATGACTTGTCCAGGATAATATAGCTAGTAAGTATCTGAGATCAGAAGAGGAATCTTCTTTGTTGAGGTTCAAAAGAGACCCCAAGAGGTTATGGTTCCAGATGGGTGGAGTGAGGTAGCTCAAAAGAATTTGCAGGCTTGACCCCATCTCTGAGTCAAGGAGCAAAGTTTATTACAATTGTAAAGCCAATTGAAGCAGGCTAAGTTCCAAAAGGATTTCAAAGAACCAGGAACAAGAAGATGAATTTATAGGAAAAGACAAGAGATCCAGTTCTTCATGTCACTGATATGCTAATTTTATGGCTTAGAGGTAGAACTGAGGAGTGATCTGCTATTGACCTCAATATTGAATTTTATGGTTTAGAAGTGGGGTTGAGAAGTAGTCTGGTATGCATCTCACCATTTGTTTCAGAAACCCTGTTATTGGCCAACAAATTGTTATCTGGCAGTCAGCAATGTTTCTAGGACTTTACTCTAGTATTCCTAAAGCCTGGAGACTTTAGGATCACTGACAGATTGTCAAAACAATGGCACTCCTAAGGTCTGGGGGCCTCAGGATTACTGCTCTATTTCTCCTAGAAGCTGCACCCTATCATTCCTGATTCCAGACTGGCATTATGTGCATCATGGTGCCATGTAGCTGCCCCAGTCTAGAACACAGTGGGCACTTATAAAATGCTCATGGATTGACCGGTTGTCTCTGATCTCAAGGAGCTTGCAACCTCATTGAATGGACAGAACTGATGCATATTTGCTGAGCCCTGTGGTGTATCATACAGAGTGCTGCTTTGGAATCAAGAAGAGCTAGATTCAAATTCTAGTTGAGACCTTCACCAGCTGTAGGACCTTGAACAAATCGCGTATCCTGTGTCTGCCTCAGTTTCCTCATCTGTAACATGAGGGGGTGAGCCTCAGTGACTCTAAAGTCTTTTCTGGCTGTAAATCTTTGATCCTACAAACCAACTTGAAAGACCTTGAGCATGAGAGCCAGGAGAGCTGGGGGTTTAGTCTCAATTCTGCCGTTTACTTGCTGGGTGACCTTAGGCAACTAGAATAATTTCTCTGAGCTTGTTTCATTATGTGTAAGATGAATAATAATAGCTACCCTGTGAACCTCACAGCATTGTTGTGGGAGTCAAACCAGATAACATCTGTGTAAAAGCTTGAGGAACTCTCTTATTTATTCCTCTGAGCCTCCAGAACGAAGAGATGTGGAAGCGTGAAGAAAGCAGAATGGAGAGCTTTTCTTTCTGAAATAATTATTTGTAGACTCGGAGTTCATAGGCCTGAAGTGGGAAGGTTCCTTGGAATCTTTCTGTTCTTATAGTTAAGAAAATTCTTTCTCAAAGTCATATTGCTTGAAACTATCAGGGCTGGATTTCAATTCACCTTGAATCCTGAGCCAATTTTTTTTTTTTTTCATCTGTACTAACTGGTCTGACCATCAATCAATTGATCAATTTGTTGCTGTTCAGTCTTTCGGTCATGTTACCTCTTCATGGGCCATACCATCCATGGAGTTTTCTTGACAAAAATACTGAAGTGACTTGCCCAGGATTACATAGCTAGTTAGTATCTGAGACTGGAGCCATCCAGCTGCCCAATCAACCAACAAACAAGTATTTATTGACTATTTACCATGTGCCAAACACTGACTTTCCATCCCTCCTCTTATTAGATTTTAAGCACCTGGAAAACAAGGTCTACGTGGTTTCTATTCTTACATCTCTAGAACCCAGGAAAAGGGCTCTGCATGTGGTAGGTAGTTAATAAATATTTGTTCAGCTGAATCCAATGGGATTCAAGATTTCAATGTTTTATGTAAGATGTTTGGCAAACCTTTAAGTGATAATAGTTTAATTACTAGATATAAATGACTGCCATTAACATTACTACTAATGAAGAGTAATACCCTGAATCAGACTTGAGTGTCAGCTAGACTACTAATGACCCAGGGAGTCTCAGGCAGGGAGTCTCCCCTCTGTACCTCAGTTTACTCATATTTAAAACGAGAGAGATCCAGTTAGATGAGCTCTAACTTCTAGCTTTTTACATTCTGTGTTTCTAGGAGACTCACAAAGGAGAAAGCAACCTCTCCACACTGGTGGAAAGCCCTCATTAGTAAGGGAATAATTCACGGGGTAGACAAAGGGAGATATCACTCCCAACTCAGCTAGGTTGGTTCTCAGACAAGAAAGGTAGTTGATGTTGCTCAGTCATCCCATTGGGGATTTTCTTGGCAAAGATACTGGAGTGGTTGGCCATTTCCTTTGACAAACAGGGTTAAGTGGTCCAGGGTCACAAAGCTAGTTAATTGAACTCAGGAAAATGAGCTTTCCTGACTCCAATCCCAGTCCTCTATGGCCCTCCCTAGCTGCCCCGTAGACGTCCGACATGCTTAAATTAAAAGCTTTTCCCTCTTACTAGGATGCTTACTGAGGATGCTACCGACATTACTCTCCACACTGACATCTCTGCTCCTCGATGGACCAGAGATTTCTTGGTCACACTCCTCAATAAGTCTTAGTGAATGGGGAATAACAAAAAGATCTTAGAATCTTAAGCTCACAGAATCTAGAGCTAGAAGGCAGATATCTAATAGAAATGTTAATTCCCTCCTTGAGCATATGAGGGAAGTTACTCATCCAAGGTCATACAGATAATCACGGTGCTAGGTTGTGAAACTATGTTCTTTGATTTGGAATCTATCACTTTTTCTCACTACATTATACTACCTCAGCTGTCATCTGGCACGAGAAAAGTGGTATTGCTGAGAGATTAATGCTCTTATTAGAAAGGTGAATTTGAAGTAGGGAAGAGTGAGACTGGAAGGAAGTAAGGGAGACAAATTAGGAAGCCATTAGGACTTGGTTAGAGAGAGAAGAACCCTTAGCAACCATCTGCTCTGGGGGGCTTAATGATTTTTGTGTCATCACCCTATTTTGGCAGGCTGGGAAAGCCTAGGGACCCCTTCTCAGAATTTGGTTTTTAAATGCATAAAATAAAATGCATGAAATGGGATTCAAATCTAGGTCTTTTGACTTTGGCTCCGATATTATTCAATCCCATGGCTATTGTATCATGGCTGCTTCTTTCTTATAATTGTATGATGCCAGTTAAGAGCCTAGAATGAGGAGGTAGCTCTGGGAATAGAAAGAATAGGTCTTTTGCTGGAGATATTTCAAAGGAATAATTGGCACCAAGAATCAATATAAGATGGAAGGCTGTGAGGGTAGTGTTGCTTAAGCCTGGAGGTGACTGGCTGCTAAGCTCTGAGTAGGGTTTCTGGGAGTGGACCAAATGGAACTGCTCGGGGAAGTAGGGACAGGGGATTGAGGATACCCTCCCTCCTGATTTATGAGTTCCAGGGCTAGGGTGCTTGTATAAAAAGAAACGTCATGTTGATCCAATTTTTTAGGGATTAGCCCTATAAAACCCGAGGGGCTAAGTGAGATGGATGGGACGTGAATTCTGCTGGAAAGCTCTTAAGAGTCAATGAGCCACACATGTGAGCAGACATATAAATTTACCATTCGTTTCCTGGCAAGGTTTAATTTATGGAATCCATATGGAAACACTGCACGGACTGAGCCCTTCATAAAGCCCATGATTTCTCTGGCCAAAACATTTCACCTGGCTCCAGAGAATGGGCAAATCTGGCTGGAGTCCTGCTCCTCCTGCCCGCAGTCAGTCAGTCAACAAGCACGGGTCAAGTGCTTCCTCTGCCCTGGGCACTGGCTGTTCCCCGGGGGCGTCCCATGAGCCTCTGTCAGGGTGACTTTACAGAAAGCCAGGCATGGGGTTTTCCCCCCACCCCTAACCTCATTATGAGTAACAGATAGTGATTCCTTCCACACCCAGCTTGGTGGGCTTTTTATAGCACAACCTAGAGTCAAATTAAGCAGCAAGGGTGTAAAACCCCACAGAGAACTGGGTGGGAGAAAATGGGAGCCCTGCCAGTGGCCTGACTCTAGCCTTGACTCTCTCTGTATGGGCAGAAGGAAGTCTCCCTTTTCACTTCCCCCTGTGTTCTTTTGGAGTGGTGAGAGGGCCATTCCTGGGCTCTTGGAAAGGCTTGTCTATATGGGTGGGAGCCTGGATACTTCCTGGAAAACTCCCATGCTGAGGATCAATCAGATCAATGAGAAATTACTGACCCCTTCACCACAGGCCCAGCACTATGTGGGGCATAGAAGAATCACAGAGCAAGAAGAGAAATGAGGGACTATGAGGGAAACTGAGGCCCAGAGGTATTCCTGTAAACCCTAGGGCAGTGGTCCTCAAAGTGTAGTCCAAAGAATCTCTGAAACCCTTTCAGAGGGTCTAAAAATTCAAAATTATTTTTTATTTCTAATATAGTAAATAGCTATAAATATAACCCATGTGAACAAAAACTCTTTGAACAGATCCTCGATAGTTTTTTAACAACATGAAGATACCGAGAACAGAATTTTGAGAACCACTGCCCTAGGATTTAAAGATGCTCCTGACAGATGTTCTCGCTCTCAGGTGCTTCATCTAGGTCAGCTGTTGATAGTAGAGATGAGAATGATGTCTCATAAAGGTATATGATGAAGAAATGCTACATAAAGCCAGCACATAAAATTGGTCCCTGCATGGTCTTGGCCCTCAGGGAACTTACAGTCCAGACCCACTGGCCATTCCTTGTGATCTTTAAAAATCTCTAACGCTAGTGGATGGTGAAGGTTGCATAAATACATATGATATTCAAAACTAAGATGACAAAGGCACAGAATCACAGCTTCGTGAACTTGTATGGGGCCTCAGAGACCATGAAGTCCAATCCACAGCTGAACAAGAACCCCTTCTACAACCTAATTAACTAATGGTCTGCCAGTCTTTGCTTCAAGATTTCTAAAAGGGGGACTCATTGCCTGATCAGGTAGCCCCTTCTATTACATTGGTGGTCCTTTTCAGTCAGTTTTTCAAAGGCCTTCCTAAAACATGGGGCCCAATTCTGAATACAGGGCTCATCCCCCACATCCAACGAGGCTTTCTGTGATACCCTAAACACTGGAAACAAAAGTTTTCATAGAATTGATCTTCCTTGGGCACAAGTTTGCTATCTCAGCCATCTAGTCAATAAACTCCAGTGGCTCCCTAATATCTCCAAGATCAAATATATAATAATCTTCTGTTTGGCTTTTAAAGCCCTTTATGAGCTGCTCCCCTCCTACCTTTCCAGTCTTCCTAGACTTTACTTAGCCCCATGTATTCTATGATACAGCAACTCTGTTGCTGTTGCTCACCCAGGATTCTCCATCTTTTATCTCTGAGTATTTTCCCAGGCTGTGTCCATGCCTGGAACTCTACCCTTCCTTCTTTTTCTCTGTTTCCCAACTTCCTTCACATCCCACCTTTAGCAAGCAGTCTTTCCTAGTCCTCCTTCATCTTAATACCTTAAATCCAATTCATGCAATTTTATTGGTCCTCTTCAAAAATGAAGGATGAACAACAATACAAATAGGGATGGGCATTTCATAGGGCTATTGTGCAAGTCAAACAAAACCATACATGTAAAGGGATCTGCAAAATTTAAAGTGCTTTATAGACATGAACTATCATTATTATAACTATCAATAATATAAATAGCATCAAATTCATAACATAAACATTAATATAAGTCTCTAATTCCTTCCATTAATTTTCATATGGTGTGGTCTCTAATGCCCTCACTATCTTGGTCTCAATAAAAATCTCTAATTCTTTCAACTAATATTCATACGGCGTGGTCTCTAGTGCCTTTATATCGGTCTCCTTACTTCAGCTTGGCAACATCCTTCCCAAAACAGACTGAACATGGTCTGACCAGGGCAAAGGACAGCAAGACTGGGGCCTCCCTAATCCTGGACACCATGACTCTATTAATTCAAGCTAGGATCTCACTAGTTTGTTGTGGGCAAAAGATTACATTTAAAAAAACAACAATAAACAACTCATATTTAGATGGCATTTAAGTCTTACAAAACAACAACCTTATGAGACCATAAAAAAAACACAGCAAGTCTCTCTCCCCCAAGCTGCTAACACACTCGGCCTTCTCCTTACCAGGAACCACAGAACAGCTTCCCTTGGTCATCTAAGGCAAACACTCTGTCTTAATTTAAGATATTACTTTTATCAGAAAGGGGAGAGTGTCCTCTTCCCTTTTATTGATAGCTGAAATCTGCGTCAGCTCAGAATAAAGCCCCAGTGAGCCAGACAGACCAGAATTTAAAAAAAAAAAAAAAGATGCAAGATAATGATATTATTCATCTTATTTACCCGGTACTTAGCCACCAGCTGACACTTTCAGAGTCCTTGTCAATTAAAAAGAGAAGGCTGGGAGAGAAGAAATCTGCCAAGAACCTTAGAAATCAAAAGGTATTCTCAGTCCACCAGTGAATGGATTAATGATACTTTCCGAGATATCTTCCATCTTTCTCAAGGCTTTTTTCTGAGTGTTGTCTAGTTATTATCTGATTCATTCCCGTCTTTATTCCAGGAAGTAGGAGAGAGGGACTGGAAGGTGGGAGGGAAGGCCATATAGGATTTCCATGAAACCGATGGGGAAACAGTTCTAGCAAAAAGTAGCAGGGATATAGTCTCGTGGCATGTGGTAGGATATGTAGCTCAGCTGAAGAAGATCTGGGGTTCTAGTTTGCAAGGCTTTCTCTTTTAGAAAGGAATACAAGGTGTTTGGTGGGGTAGTGGATGTGTGACCTTGGGTGCCGCCCTTGAAAGCAGGTGGGCTACTTTGGATTTCTGGCTCTTCTACTACATGTGGATCCCTAGAGAAATTACCTTCCCTTTGCGGGGCAGCTGGGTGGTACAGTGGATAGAGTGCTGGGCCTGAAGTCAGGAAGACCCAAATACTTGGATATTTAGTATATATAACTGAACCAACTTGTGATTGAACAAGAATCCTCACATCCTCCCAAGCTCAGGACCATCTCCAGCATCTCTAATGGTCAGTCTATCTTTGCTTGAAGAGATGTCTAAGGAGCAGGAATCTACTGCCTTTTAAGAAAACCCATTTCACACTTAACCCTTTCTAGCTGTGTAACCCTGGGCAAGTCACTTAACCCCAATTGCCTCAGGAAAAAAAAAGAAACGAAAAGAAGATCCATTCAACTGTTGAATAATCTTTCTATCAAGTCAAAATCTGCCTTTTTGAAACTTCTGTCACTCATGATTCTGGGCTGTGGGGCCAAACAGAACACAAAGCTCTTCTTCCATGGGAGAACCCTTCAAAGATTTGCCCAGGAGCATGTAGGGAGCACAGTAGATACAGTAGGGGAAATCTGAGTTCAAATTTGGCTCTTGGACATTAAGTGGCTATATGACTCCAGGCAGGTCACTTGCCCCCAACTGCCTCCCCCCCTCCAAAAAAAAAAGCCTTGAAATTCCTCCTTAAATCCCACCGTCTCTGGGCTAAACATGCTCGGGTCCTTGGACTGATCTTCATGGAATCTGAGGTATGAGAAAAAGAGGGGAGTGGAAGGAGAACTGACTTCTGAATCAGAACACCTGGCTGGCTCCAACTTACGACCAATTCATTGTCAGCCTCATAATTTTAGGGATCCTAGAAGACCCTCATGATCCTCACCGGTCCCTGTGAAAGAGTTGGGTCAAAGTGTCAAAGCAGGTAACCTCTAGTACCCAGAGCCTCAACCACATTAAACTGGCACTGGGAAGCATTTTAAAAATAAATAAAAATATGCTAAAACAAAGATAATATTACATTTTGAAATTAAGCCAATATGCAGCTCCCAGGGATTATTGTGGATGGTGCAGACCTCCAGGAGGGTTTGCCCCCTTGGTCTCTTCCAGCCCAGCATGATCTCAATCCCAGCTTGGCCTAAGTCACCTTGGGCGGGCCACTTGCCTCCAGGGGGTGTCCAGTTTCTGCAAGGGTCCAAGGAGGGCCCCAAGGATTAGATTGCTAAGAATAAGAACCCTCCGGCTCTGATTCTTGCTTACTTGAGCACGGAGCTAATAAGGCCAAGGTCAGGAAGGTCCAGATCCTCACATGGGCTTGTTCGTTTCACTCTGTTCCCCAGCTTCAGAAAACTCCCTTAACCTTGAACCAGAATAAACAAAGGGCAACATGTTTGAGATAAGATTAAGCGTGTACATTTTGTGCAAAGAAAGGATAAGGTCACTTGTGTTGCCAGGAGTAGCTGGGCTGGAGTCCTGGGTTGGGAAGGGGGGAGGTTGTGGGGAAATCACTAAAACCGTCAGGAGGCAGCGTGGAGAGTGACTCTGGACAAGTCAATGAACCTCTCTGGGTTATTTCTTCATTTATAACATGAAAATTAAAAACAAACACCCCCCCCCCCAATCCCTGCCTCACTGGATTGTGGCTGAGAGAATATAGGTGTAAATCTTGTAAACCTTAAAGCCTTAGGAAAATATAACATAGTATTCTCATTCAGGAAGGATATATATATATAAAAAGTAGGAGTTCAGTGCTTAAATAGTGAAAAGAATACAACTTATCTGAGCTAAAGGAGTGAAGGCATTGTGGAGTATCTTGGGGAAGGGTTGAGTGGACCAGTCAAACAAAGGGGAAACTGAGCAAATTTCCTTGGGAGGAGTAGAAGGGAAAGGAATAATAAACATTTTATTAAGCACCTACTATAGGTCAGGCACTATGCTAAGAGCTTTACAAAGACAACTGCAACAATCCTGGGAGGCGAGTGCTGTTATTATTCTCACTTTCCAGGTGAGGAAACTGGCTTGCCCAGAGTCACACAGCTGGGAAGTATCTTAGGTTGGATTTGGACTCAGGTCTGAGTCGGGTTTCAGGTTCAGAATTCTATGGCACTATAGGACCATTTAGCTGTAAGAAAGATGGAAGGGAAAGGAGATTCTATGCTCACTACTTTTCTTTTATCATAATCCCCTTTCTGAGCACTTTCATAAATCAACACTGCCATAATTCAGGTCCTCATGACCTCTGATCGGGTCGATCGTGACATTTCCTGACTGATCTCTTTCCCCCTTCCATTCTCTCCTCTCTCCAATCCCTCCTCCACATAGCTGCCAAATTGATCTTCCTGAAGCACAAGTCCAATCGTCACTCCCCTGCTCAGGAGTCCTCCATGGCTCCCTATTAGCCCTAATAAACATTTCCCACTTTATTTTCTATTACATCCTTCCACCAGCACTATATTCTATCTATTCAAACAGCTCTTTCTTGAATTTGGTGCCCATGTCTGCCCATCTCTCCCTCTCCTCTGGGAAGTCCTCCTTGAAATCACACCTTTTTCACTAATTCATTCCATCAGTGCTTTCTTCCTTTTCTAATTCTCTTGTATTTAACTCTCTAAAAACATGTTGTATTCTCCTTGAGGGAAAGTAATGTGTTCTATGTTATTTTTTCCCTCTCCTCTCCATCTCTTAGCCTGAATCTTAATAAATGTTTGTTAAACTAAATTGTATTGAGAAACTTTGAAGAGAAGGTGAGGAAAGCAGGGTGGGGCAGTGGAAAAAATGTTGAAATTGGAATCAGAAGTTGTGGGTTCTAATCCCAGTTCTGTCATTCACTTTTTGTGTGTCCCAGACATCCTCATGAAAGGAGGAAGGGAATAAGTACAGAGGGACGAAGGCAGCATCAGAGACAGAAGATTCTCAGATTGGAATTGAAACCTCTGGTTCAAGATTTTTTTAACCTGAGTTCTGAGAACTTGGTTTTAAAAAATATGTATTGATATAAAGGTGAAAAATATATATCTATATGAATATATATTGATAATTACATTTCAATATGATCAGTTTCCTTTATAATCCTTTTTTATTTTATGCATTTAAAAAGTTATTTAGACATAGTCTTCTGTAGTCCAAGATCTCTTAACCTGAGGTCTGAGAATTGGTTTTTAAAATATATATATTGGAGAAGAATGGAGGATGTTTGGGTCAACCATCAAACCTCAAAATGGAGGACCTCGCCAGTGGCAAAAAGACAAGGGAAGATGGCCATAGAAATAGAAAGACATCCAAAAGGTCTAGTCCAAGTTCTTTTATATTATCGATGGGGAAATTGAGAACTAGGGAGGGGAGGAAGTTGCCCAGAGAGCTCAGAAGCAGCAGAGCAATCGTTCAAACCCAAACCAATGCTCTTTCTGCAATCTATGGCCAGTTATTTTTTACCTGTGTGATCTTAGAAGTCACCTGACCTTCTGGACCTCGATTTTTTAAATAAACTATTTGGGGGTAGAAGGGAAGGAAATGAATAAAGAAAGACGGCCGGCTGTAATGAGCAGCAAGGAGAAACATCGACTGTTCACAATGAAGTTATTTAAGGAAAGGTCATAAAGGCAGAGAGTGGACACTTCGGTTATCTATTTTTCCTTCCATGCAAAACTAAGTGAGTGAAAAAGAAGGCTCATTAAATAAGTCACTTTATTGGGCTCCAGTTGCCTAAGCTATGGGAGCGGGGAAGTCAGGAACACCTTCATATGTGAAGGAGACTGTAACTAAGCTGTGTATTCTAAGATTTCCTCCTATTATCACGAGATGGGAGCACTATGTTCTTCAGGCCTGGCCGGATCATGTGATGTTGCTGATGTCAGGGTGGTCCCCAAACTGTGATCAGAGGAGAAGAAATCTTTCTGTTCTTTTTGATGGTGACAGGGGGGAGTGACAGAGAGAGACGAGGGCTGGGGACCTTTTGTTTGAGGCTGTGCCGGGCATTTGGGGAACAGCTGTGTCCCAGAGCTCCCTCTGTCCCCAGGCTAAGTACCAAGACTGCCTATTTATCACTCTCAGCCGTGTGACTTAATTAGAAAATTCTTTCCTGACATGCAAAACATTGACCTTTGGGTCATGGGACCAGCTCTCAGGAAATACCTTTCCCAAACCTGGTGGTCTCTGTCCCCCAATTTCATCTGATCTTCCTCCCTCCTCTCAGCCCCTACCCCTACCACATCCATGCAGTCTCCCTTGTCCAGGAGGTTCTCCCGGTGTTAGTATCGAAGCTCGACTCCCATTAGGCTGCCCACCTGCTCAAATCTTCAGTGGCTTCAGCACTGACTAGGAAAGGGAATCCGTTCTTCTTAGTTGAGCATTTAAGATCCTGTGTAACTTGACTTCAATCTATTTTCCCAACCTTCTCCCTTTATCTTCCTTTGTTCACTCCAGGTGGCTCAGTGGAGAGAGCACTAGAAACCTGGACTCAGGAAAACGTAAGTTCAAATTAAATTTGAAACTTAAATTTGAACTTAAAGTTCAGACATTTATCAGCTGTGTCCCCATCACCACAGTTTCTTCATCTGTAAAATGGGGATAACAGCAGCCTGCTTCCCACCTACCTCAAATATCATAATATTTTATGCCTGGCATTATAAGTGCGTGCTTAATAAATGCTAATTCCCTTCCTCCTTATTTTCAAGCCCAACTACACTACTTGCCAATTCCCCCGGTAACTCAAGTACTCCAAATGGATGTGCAACTTTAACATTTATAAGGTTGGTTCCTTACTACTATCTAGTGAGACAGGGCTTTCAAGAATCCTTGCCTCGGTCTTACAGATGAGGAAGTTGAGATGCAGAGGGCCTATGGGGCTTGCTCATGGTCCTGTAGCTAATAAAATATGGGAGTTTGGGGGTTGAACCCAGATCACCCTCCTCCAATCTGGCACTCTCACGGGCACCAAACATGTCTCATATTTTCCTTCTTCTATACTTTTTATTCTGTCTAGAACTCCCCAATCCCATCCTATCCTGGATTCCATTTGATTCTTCCTTTCTTTTTTGCTGAGGCATTTGGGGTTAAGTGACTTGCCCAGGGTCACACAGCTAGGAAGTGTTAAATGTCTGATGCCAGATTTGAACTCAAATCCTCCTGACTTCAGGGCTGGTGCTCTATCCGCTGCGCCACTTACCTGGTCCCTTCCATTTGATTGTGAAGCTGTCTTTTTCTCCTATGGAATTCTAGTAGAATGTAAGCTCTCTGAGGGCAGGGATTGTTATTTGTATTTATAATCACAGCACTCAGCACAAAGACCTTACTAAGTGTTCACTGACTGATTACATGACATTTGCACTGCTGTAAATCTTTCCTCCTATACATCTTAGTAAACTCTCCCAGTGCCTAGAAGAACAGCTTGCTGTATTTGTACCCTCAGTGCCTGGCACAAAATAGGTATTCAGGAAATGCCTGATGAGTCAACAGATGTGGTTATTATCACTTCCCTTCCTCTTTCCTCTAATCCTATGATCAAATGATAGCTCAATTTGCTTTTCTAGCTTCTGTCGACAATGGATGGGCAGTCTTTGAATCAACCTAAATCATCACAAGTCAGAAGCCTCGGACTTCTGGACTGGAAGAAGCCTGAGATCCCCTTTAGTCCTAAGTCTAAATCCACCCAGAACCCGGAACCTGGTTTCCCGAGTTCCAATCCAGAGTTAAACCAAGCCGACGGCCAATGGAAAGTTGTCATTTCTGAGGACAGGCTCCTATTCAGTAATCTGCAGATCAGGCATTGGCAAACCTTTCCAAGAAAGCTGCCAGCTTTTTGTTTATTCGTTCCCTTGTTAGAGGAGAAAGAGGGGAGAGAAGGGTTGGGGCAGCTTTCATTGCAAAGTGGGGATCTGGTGGAAACCGTGGCCCACGGATCGTTTCTCTAAAAAGGGACAGCCAGCGAGGCAGTTGGGAATCTCCTGGAGTAACCCTACCCTTTCTGCTCAGCTGTGCCTTCTGCTTCTGGAGCTCCTAGGAGCATGCAGCTACCCCAGGTGCTATCACACCCTCAGCCCTTATCTGTGGAAAATCTCAGCCTCGGTTATCAGTTAGCCCGAGAGCTCAGATTAGCCAGAATGGGGCAGAGGCAACGGCAGGGCAGGGCACCGGAGGGCAGGTGCCAGGTGGGAGGAGACTGGGTGATGATAGAAGAGGAAAGAGAGAGGACTCCCATTTCACAAGCTTCCAAGGGCTCTGGCTGCCCCCTGCTTCTCCCTGCACGACAGCTGTTATACCTCTGGGATCTCAGGAATTACTGTTGGAGGGGACCTTTGTCGGTGACCACCGATTCATTTCCTATGGTCCCTTTGGGTGGAGACCCCCAAATTAAATCCTTCATCTGAGTCACCTGTGGCTGGGACAAACCTCAAAGATGACCATCACGCGGTGCAAATGAAGGCCCGGAGCTCTGACAACAAACCAACATCCTTTTCTGAGGCTCCCAAAGTAAATCTATCAACAAGCATTTAATAAATGGTAACTACGTGTCAGAAGCTGTGCTATATGCTTTGCTTACAAGTACAAAAAAATAAAACAATCTGTGCTTGCAATGAGCTTACATTCCAGAGCAGAAGACAAATACATTTAACAATAGAGGGTGTAGACATGTGTAAAAATATCAGGCAGCTAATGGGGCAGTGGATAGAGTGCTGAGTCCCAAATCAAGAAGCTCAGATCCAATCTCAGAGACTTACTAATCTCGTGACCCTGGTCAAGTCACTTCACTCCTGTCTGCCTCAGTTTCTTCACCTTGCAGAGTTGGAGGATCAAATCAGATATTTGAACAGTACTTTGTAAATACTTGCTATTATTGAAGCTTCTGCCTCATGTCAATCAGTCAACAAGCATTTACTAAGTGCTCATTATGTGCCAGGCATATTGCTAAGCATTGGCTATGCAAAGAAAGGCTCAAGACAATCCCTACCCTCAAGAAGTTTGTAGTTTAATTGGGGGGGGGGGTGTGATCACATGTAAACAAATATATTGCATAGGAAATAAATGAGAAACAATCAAGAGAGGACCAGCATAACAAGCACTGGGTTGGGGCAAAAATCTCCATGTTCAGGTCCTGGCTTTGTGACCGGTACATTAAAAAGGAAAACTAGTCTGGAAATCAGGAGGCCTGTATTCGGGTGCTAGATCAGCCACTGATTGACTGTGTGGCTTTGGACAAGCCGTTTTCTCTCTTGGAGTCTCCTTCTGTGAAATGGAGACGAAGGATACAATGAGGATGAAATCGCAGGTCTAGCTGCCATCCCTATTCTGATTCCTTGAGGATCAAATGCTGTAAAGGTACAGGAAGTTATCGGTAGGTATAAACAAAGAGAAACAGAGGAATACAAGGGTTTTTTTTTTTTTTTTTAAAGGCACAGTGGAAAAGAGAGATGTCAAAACCAGAAGTGTTTATTTATAAAGTCCTACTCTGGCAGGAGAGTTTATCCTGAATAGGAATCTTGGGATGATCTTAAGAAGAGAGAGAACAACTCAGAGAGCCCGACTCAGAGAGAGGCTGTCACCAGGAGACTGAGCTTAATTACTCCAGCAAAAACTGAAACTGGGAGCTCCCCTCCTCAGCTGGCAGCAGCCCCCACCCACTGTCCTCTGGGGAGGGGCATCTGCGTCTACACCCGCCCGCTCATCTGTCTGAGTCACTAGCAGTTGTCATGGCTTCCGGTGAGGAAGTCTCTGCTGTCTGCAAATCTATGTGGTTGGGGGTGGCTGAGGCCCCAGAGTCCTGAGCCTGACTAGGAAGGCTTCACTTAATCTTGTTTATTCCATCCTGGGGAGCTCCCTTGTTAGCTGTTCTCTTTCTCTGGGATGACAAAGTGGGTAAAAATATTCCTCCTCCTCCTCCTCCTCCTCTTCCTAATTTACCCCTCTTCTTTTGCCTCCCCTTCTCATTTACCTGGTTCTTTGGATTGAAGAAGTCTTGCCCCCTCTATCTGCCAGTACCTACCAGTCACCCGCCATCTCCCACTCCTGTTTCCACGTTTTAATGACAAGAGTGCTCTCTAGCCCCCCAATCTATTTAGAGGCACCCCTTCCTTTGGGGAGGAAGGACCTGGCTGGGAGCAATGCAGATAATAAAGTTGGGAGGGGCTAGAGAAGGGAGAAAGGGAAGAAGTAAAGGGACAATATGGTCAAATGGAAAACAGAACAAAACAAAATATCATTTGAAGTCCAAAGACCTAGGTTTCAGCTTTGCTCCTTATAACCTGTGAGAGGAGGGTCAGCTCTTCCATTTCCTTCCCTTTAAAGGGAGCTCAGATTAAATGATCTCCAATGTCCCTTGCTGCTGAGCATCCTGAATTGATTATCTAGGACTGATTGTAATGACCATGGAGCTCTCAGCTTGTCCCAGTTCCCACTGATGCTGGAGGATGTGACAGGAGGGAGGCTTTGTCTGCGTGCTGCAGTCCCAAACCCCAGCGCAGCTTGATGTAAGATCTGAAGGTGGGTGTACCTCCTGTGTGTACCCTCTGGGCTCTCTCCCCAGCCAATCCACAAATTCTTTGAAGACAATTATGGGATCTTACACATCTTTCCCCAGAACATTATTATACTTATGAAACCTGGAACTAATCATGTAAACAACAATGAGAGCGTTTAGTAGGGAGTGGTGTTATAGAAGGAAGGAAGCTGCCAACATCAGTTAAGAGGAGAGAGTACATTGGATTCCAATTCAGGAGACTCTGGAGACCTTGGAAAAGACATTTTCCTTCTTGGAGACTCAGTTTTCAGATTCTCCACCTGAAAAATAAGTGTGTGTGTGTGTGTGTGTGTGTGTGTGTGTGTGTGTGTGTGTAGTAAGTAATAATAGTTTACATGGCTGTGAAATTTAATTAAAAACAGATGGAGAAAGACTCAGAGGAGTTCAGGGTCTTGGTAAGTTCATTAGTTACCAAGACAGGAAGTGAACCCAGGACTTTTTACTCCAAAGGCCATCTTACTCTCCACTATTCTGTACCAACTCTTCTTGAGTTTGTTGAATCCTCTAGCTGAGGAATTGGGTGGGATAGGGACTAGAGTGTCAGACATGGGAGTCGAGAAGAACCCTGATATTGATTAGTTGTGTGGTTCTAGGCAAGTCACAACCCCTCAACCCCCTTTTCCTCATCCGTAAAATGGGGATAGTAATAATACCTGCCTCACAGGACTGTTGTCAGGCTCTGGTGAGATAACATTTGTAAAGGATTTTCCAAACCTCACAGCACTAGATAACTCCTCTCTATTATGATTATTAAATCCTGTGATTTTATGAGATGTCATCGGCAACACACAGACTGAGGGAGGTATGCAGAGAAGGGTGTGGGGAAGGGGCCTGGTTGCTGGGCAGCCCCGTTACCTTGGTGACTGGAGGAGGAGGGCAGGGCAGTCTATCTGTCTATTATATGAGGCCACCTGAGCTGTTTGGGTTTTGTTGCTTTTTAAATCCCAACTGGCAAGGCTACGCCCTGCTCCTCATCCCCCTGCCTGCTCTCCTGAATCACTTCCAAGTATTTGATGTAGAATGGGCTCCCCCAAAAGCACAAGGTCCACTGGGACACCCTAGTTTGTCACACTAGAGGAAAGGCTCAGCTTCCCTGCTCAACCTTTCTCTCCATTTCCCTCAGGTCTATTGCTCCTTTCAAGACTCAGCTTAAAATGAGCAAAGCTGGAAAATCTTAAAGTGTCATCCATCTCGAACCACCAAGGGACTTGGAAGCGAGCTTCAGAGCTTCCCTATATCATGTGTATACCTAATTATTTATATGTTGTTTAAATGGAAGCTTTTTGAGGACCCTTTTGCCCATTAGAAGGAATGAGGATGAAGATACCTTTTGCTTTTCTTTGCATCCCCATCTCTTAACACACTATAAGCCTTATATGTTTGACTGACTTACTGAATGTTACAAGTGAAAGGGATTTTGAAGATCATCTCATCTAATACCCTATTTTTTTTTTTACAAAGAACAATGAAAACCTCCACTTTTCTATCCTGGGAAGGTTTTTATAAAGCAATTCCTCATTACAATCCTCTGAGGCCAGTAGAGCAAGTGTCCACATACCCACTCTTCAGATAAAGAAACTGAAATCATGATTAAGAAATAATTAGTACCGCTAATAAGTGAAAGAGTCCAGATCTGCACTCATATCCTGACTCTAAACTAAATCTTCAATCTGCACCAAGCTTTGAGACCCAAAGAGTGGTAGGTCACACGGTCAGCAGATGGCAAGTCAGAACTCGGCTCTCCTGACTCCTAGAACTTCTTTTCTTTTCTTCTCCCTCCCTGACCCCCTCACCTCCTTCTTCCTTCCTGAATCCCAATCAAACACAAAATACTAACCAGACAATAAGCAAGAACTGGAAGAGGTCCAGCCTCCACTAGAGCATCACCCAAGGCAAGAATATGAGGTAGTCCCCAGCCTGAGAGAGGATTCATGGAAATCCTCCCGGGTCACAGAGCTGGTCTCTGAGTCAGGCCATGCATATGAAAATTGAGAAAATGGAGATACTTTTATGCTAGATTGAGGACTAGAAATGACTTCAAGAGACCATCTGGTCCAGTCCTTTCATTTCCCAAAGGAAATAAACAAATGAAGATCACATCGTTGATTCATATCTGTGTCAGAATTCACACTCAAGTATCTGACTCCTGACTCATCTTTGTAATCTGGATTCTTCACGTGTCTGATTCTGAGAATTGTGATTTTTCTAAAAGATCTAACCAAGCACAGTAAATTAAGGAAAACCAAGGATTTGGCTGATCAAGTTAAGTCAACAAGCATTGGTTACTATTACATTTTGCCAAGTAGGAGTCACCAAAGCAAATATAATCTTATCAGATAAGCAAAGGAACAAGATACACTGTATCATGACATGAAGGCATCTCGAAGGAGTGTCTTCATCTCAAAGACAACAGTAACACAGCAAGTTCTATTTTCCTCAAATTTATGTAGTCATTTGTTTTTCTTTCTGGTCACTGAAGCTTGATGGTTCTTCACTTTGTAGGACAAGGCTTTGGAGTATCCAATCTGGGCTCCCTTATCTGCCCCGGGAGGAGAGGGAGGGAGATTCCCCCATTGGATAGCATATCTGTAGCCTGTGTTATCTACCTCCCATCTCCACCCCAGCTTCCTGTCCTGGAAATAGCAGAGTGGGTAAAATGGACAAAACACTAGACTATATCGTGAGACTGAGCTTCTAGGGCTAAGAGTTAGAGATGACCCTGGAGATCATGAAACAAAGAGGTAACCAGGTTAATGGAAAATTTTCAGCTTTTAGTCATGAGGGACATGTGTCTGAATCCAGTCTCTTAACACATCTATGTGACTGGGCAACTCATTCAACTTGTTCAAATCTCAATTTTGTCATCTTTAAAATGGGGAAAAGAATATCTAGAATGTCTATCTCCCAAGACTCTATGAGAATCAAAATGTATATATCATATGTTTACTTTTTATGAAATATATATTTTAACACCATGTGTGATACTTTTATGTGATATATATTTAATATAGTGTGTGTATATGTATGTATCCACACACAAACATACACATATACACAACCAGTGGTGTACAAATATTCCAAATAGAAACTCTCCTCTAGAATATACTCAGCATCTGGTCATTCGGTTTTTGCTTAAAGAATCCCTGTAACAGGAGACTCACTACCTCCTGAGGCAGGGAATTATATTTTTGTCCAGATTTGTTAGAAAGTTTTTCATCTTCTCAAGGCTAGGTCTGCCTTATGTGATATCTAGTTCTACACTCTAGGGCCACACAGATCACAATTAATCCTTCTTTCCCATAATATCCCTTTAATTATCTGAAGGGAGCAAGCATAGTTCCCTGAATCTTATTATCTAACCCAACTCCCTCATTTCACAGATAAGGAAACTGAGACCCAAGAGGAGGAATTATAAGGTGGTTCATGAATGGACAAAAAAGTAGCACCGAACCACTCTGATTCCATGTAAATGGACTTGACCGAGGTGTAGTAGTGAGTGGACACTCATGTGGGCAATCTAGCAGTTAACAGATGCCGTATGTTCAGGTTTACCCTTGCTGGTGGGTTTTATGAGTATGTGCAGATATTCCCAGCCTGATTGCAATCCAATGTGTAGAACATTGAAGGGCCATTTCCAGTCATGATGACTCAGAAGTTGTTTTTTTTTTTTTTCATCACTATGTGATGAAGAAAAGTTTTCTAATTGGCTTCAGAACCAGAAAAACTGATGACTCAGGGATAGCTGAACTAGAATTCAGTGTGCATACCAAAGATGCGACCTCAATATCTTTTTTCCCCTTTTCCTTCATGGCTTTAAGTGAAAAGGACTGTTTGGAGCTGCTGAGTGGGATGTAGAGTACCTTTTAAAAGCTAATCTATCCCTCAAGTTGCTGTGTATTCATGAACAAACAGTACCTCTTTCTATTGCTTTTACTCTTTCCTGATCTCAGAGAATTCTCAATGGGGAGTGCCTCCGTGAGTGAGTTTGTGGACCTCTAGAGCTCCCACCAGTAACTGGAGTTGGTAGCAGCAGTCACTGCAGTGGTGGCCATGGAGCTGGGGAAAGATGGGGAAAGGCATCCCCATGTCGTAGATTCAAGTAGATTCAGTAGACTCAAGAATTGTGACTCCTCACAAAGGATAGAAGTGCAGGCTATCGACTCTAGTGTCCAGCAGGGATCTATATTTAAGGAGAACTTCATGAGGCCCTCAAAAAGAGAGAAAAGGACTCCAGAGTCCCCATCCCCATTTACATAGGGTCTCCTTTGGAATCTTTACTGGTGTTTCCATATGGTTGTTTCTGGAAAGGCTTCCTTTACCAATTTTTCTCTGAGAATGGAACAAGGCACTTGACCTGTAATTGTATTACCTCTCCTCCCCACCCTCTGCTCAATTAAAATAGATTTATTACATATAGGCTCAGCCTCCCCTGTATTCATTACAGGCAAGTAACTACCTTACATTTGGATGTGCCCTTTAGATTAACCGCATTGCCACAAGGACCTTTTATGTGTTTGAATCTGAACAAAACTTACATGAGAAGCCCAAAGGGGACAGGGTCCCTCTGTTACATGACCATGATAAACCCAGTTCTGCTAAATCCTGCTGCCCAGTCCCAGATAAGCACCAAAAGGGTTACTGAATGTGTAGGCCTGGCGAGGAGTAATTGGAAAGTTATTAGCTATGGAATACACACAGCCCTGGGTGTGTGAGTAATCAGGGGAGAGATAATTAAGCATACAATGTACAGTTGGAGATTGGTTCCTGCCACATCTGTAGCAGCAATTACCACCCCTCAGGAGAAAAAATTTCTGGAGACTATTTCATGAGCAGACCATGGAGACAAAACTCCAGTCAGGGGCTGGGGGAGGGGGGGAGGAGGCTCTGAATCTCCAGGATCAGCTCCAGACTTAGCCTAGCCACCCCCCCAAGTTGCTGAGCCCCAGCAACAGCTGGCCAAACCTAGCAACTGAGACCCATTGAGCAAATAAGTAGGTCAGAGAGGTGTGGGTAGAGTAGGGGATGTTAGGTTAGGGGACAGAGCCATCCATGAAGTCCTTAGGAAGGTCAGGGGGCACAGGCTGGCAGAGGGGGAAGGCAGTCAGTTTATTTGATTAAGGGGGATCGACAGAGAGAGGAGAGGAGGGAGGACAAAAGGATCTTGGGGGAGGAAAAAAGGGAGGGTGAAAGAAACAGATATTTGGAAGAGACATTAGAGATCATCTAGTTCAATTCTCTCATTTTACTGATAAAGAAAATGAAGGAAGAGGCTGGGAGAGAAGGAGGGGACAAAATAAAGAGGGGGAGAGGAAGATGGAAGAAGAAGAATGGGAAAGAACTTGAAGGAGAGAGGGAAAGAAGAAAGGAAAGAGGGGGAGTAGAAAGGGGAAGAGATGGAGTAGGATAGAAAATGTCAGTGGAGGGGGAAATAGAGGGGGTAGAAGGGAAGGGGGGAAGAGAAATCAGAAGGAAGGCATGTAAAAAGAGAAAAGCAGAGGGAGGAGAGAGATAAAGAGAAGAAAGGAAAGGGAAAGAGGGGGAGAAAGGGGAAAAGAGAGGAAGGGAAAGAGGAGGGGAGGAAAAAGCAGGCAAGGCAGGAAGTGTATGGACCCTTCATCAACCATAGAACAACTTTCTATTTTCCCCAGAGTTTTAAAACAAAGAAATAATTGGGGCCAGACAGTCTCCAAGCCTTAACCTCTCTGTACTGTCCAATTCCAGAGCAATCTCTCTCCTGGGACACTTAAAGTTCCAAGAAGCCCCAGGCTAAGTCATTCTCAGGGAAATCTTCTGAGTCAGCTCCAAACACCCCCAACCCCATTCAGCTGAGACATCCTGGACCAAGAACACAGTGGCCTCGTCCCCTGGAGACCCGGAGAAGCCAGGAGGGATGGAAGGGAAGGAGACTGGGCCCAAACAGGACTTTAAAGAGAAAAACCCCTTCTCCCTCCATCAGTTCACTCGCAGTCATTGCCTGGGTACTTGGGGACATTGTCAAACTGGCAGGATTGAGTGGTTAAAATGTTCTCATCCCTGATTAGAAGTGAATCTCTGATTAACATAAATGAGAGATACTCTCAGTCTGGCCAGGGTCTCATTACTCTATATTGAGGACTCCAAAGGGAGGGTAAAGTTTGAGGTGGGGGGCGGGGGTGGTGCCGGTGACCAGAGATTTACTAGTTTGAAAGAGATTCCCTGGAAAAAGATTGCTTAATGAAAAGCTTGGAGTTGCAGGGGAAGGACCCAAGAGGCATTCCCCCAGCCCCACCCCGAGCCCTCCTCCAGATACAAGGCAGAGGAGCTAGGACGCTGCTGAGGATACTGTTTGTAAGAACAACAGTGCCTCCCCGAGGTTCCTGGGAATACCCACACCCACAAACTGGGGACCAAGAGTTGGAGGGGAAGGCTGTATAGATGTTTAATGGGCTACCAGGTCTTCAGAGTGAGCTGCCTCATTGAGCTAGAAGGAAGCTTCAAGGACTAACCCCTCCTTTAGAGATAAGAAAATAGGCTCAAAGGAAGAAGATTTGCCCCAAATTATACCCTTAATTTACAGATGAGCAAACCGAGCCCCAGAAACATGTGATTCGCCCAAGATTACATTGTTATTGTTCTTTCATTCTCACAGAATACCACTGAGACCAGGAGGGTAATGTCTCGACTTCTAAGGTTCCTTAGCTGAAAAGTAAAAGAACTAGACTAGAACTCAGCTTCCTCTCATGCCACAGGACTAGAAGGATCTTTGGAGATCTAGTCTGACTCAGGCTTCCTATTTTACATATGAGGAAACTGAGTCTCAAAGAATACTAATGCTTCCAGGAGGATGGTCTTGACTTCCAAGGCCGCTTGGCTGAAGAGTAAAAGAACCAGGACTAGAACTCAGATTCCTCCCTTGCCACAGTACTAAAAGGATCTTTGGAGATCATCTAGTCTGACTTAGACGTCCTATTTTACATATGAGGATCTTGAGTCACAGAGGAGACAAATAACTTGTTCAAGATAATCAGCTACTAAGTGACAGTCAAGACAGTCAAGAGATTTTCTCAGTCAAATCTACTCAATAAGTATATGCTGAATGCCTAATGTGCGCCAGTAGTAGGTCCTGGTGATACCGAGCTATAAGGGAAATAGTTCTTGTGCTCAGAATCTAGTATTCTTGCCAATCTACCATACTGACCCCCTTAGCAGAGGCAGGGTGGCAAATTGACTTTGTGCCTGGAGGGATCCCAGTGGTACGGGAAAAATGTGATGTTGACACCTTTATCTTCTTGCTTAGAATCTTCTTAGAATCTTATCTTGTTCAGGTAATCTGGAGAAAAGCAGCGCAAAGCAGGACACCCAGTCTCATTCTAATTCATCCTTCCTGGTTTCTCCAGGTCTCTAGGCCACGGGCCACTGTGTCTTTGGTCCAGGATGCTTCAGCTGAATGGGGTTGGGGATGTTTGGAGATTCCCTGAGAATGGCTTAGCCTGGGGTTTCTTGGAACTTTAAGTGTCTCAGGAGGGAGATTGCTCTGGAATTGGACAGGCTTGGAGACCGTCTGGCCCCAAAGATGAGCTTCTCCAACAAGTGTAAATCATCCCTAGGTGGTTAAACCTTTTATTGCATCCTGCCATGGACAAGACTCATACGGGAAGAGGAGACATGGGTAGGTTCCACTGGGCTAAAGGCAGGTAGATCCATCAGTGCATTCCACTCGTTTCCCTTCTCCCTTCACCCCACTTTTAGTCAAGCTCTTCCTCTTTTCTATAAGGAGTCTTCTCAATATCTTCTGCTCTTCCCAACCAAAACTGGAGAAAGAAGATGGTGAGAAGAATGGAAAGCATAGTGGAGCTAGAATTTGAGGTTATCGATTCAGTCAATTTTTCAGTCATGTTTGATTCTGTGAGTTCATTTGGAGTTCTCTTGACAGAGATACTGGAATGGTTCATCATTTCCTACTCCAACACATTTTACAGATGAGGAAACTGAGGCAAACAATGAATTGACTTGCTAGGATCACACATTTTGTTAAGTATCTGAGGTCAGATTTGAATTTAGGAAGATGGTTCTTCTTGGCTCCAGGCCTAGCATTTTATCCACTGAGCCACCAGCTGCTAGAGTCTGGGGACCAGATTCAAATCCTTTTTCTAAGAATGACTACTTATGGGAACTTGAAACCCTTAACCTTCTTAAGCTTCAGTTTCCTCATTTGTAAAATGATGTGTTTGGGCTGAATTTGATGAAGTTTAAGGTTCCTTACAATCCAAGATCCATGATACTGGATCTTAAGTCTCTCTCTGTATAAAATAAGGGAATTGGACTAGCTGGCCTCTTCTGTACTAATTCCAAAAAAAGGACAGACTAGACCATAGACCCCACTAGGGAAATCAGGTATTAGAATAAAGACACTCTTAATGGATTCCACCTATGTACTATCCTTCCCTACAGTCTATGGGAGAGGGACTCAATGAGCAATGATATGGCTCACATTCACACTTTGATACACAGACGGACAGCCTGCTGAGCACTGTGGGCAGCTAGATGGCCCACTGGATAGAAAGGAGAGTCAGGACAGAATGGACTCAGGAAGCTCTAAATTCGAATTCTACATTGACAATTAGACTATGGCCAAGTTAATCAAGGTCTGGCTTCCTCACCTATAAAATGGTGAAAAGGATAGTGTTTAGCCACAAATGCGTTAACCCATTTAAAGTGTTTTGCAAGCCTTAAGCACTCTATAAATGCTAGTTAATACCATATAATACTTTTGTTATTACATAGAAAAAAAGTTTTAAACTCAAAGATCTCTAAGAGCCTAAGACTGGACTAACTTCATATGACAAGATGCTGGGATATGGACAGCGGTCTATATGAAATGCTAAATGAATGGTGTAATTATGCTAGATGAAGGAAGGAAATAAGCATTTATTAAGTACCTACTATGTACCAGACACTGTGCTAAATAAGCATTTCACTAATATTATCTCATTGAATCTTGACATCACTCAAGGAGGTCAGTGATATTATCATCCCTATCAGGAAACTGAGGCAGACAGGTTTCAGTGACTTGTCCAAGTTCACATAGCTAGGACATATCTAGTCAGATTTAAATTCACATATTTCTGACTCCACATCTAGCACTCTGATCACTGGATCATCTACCTGCCTAGGATACAGGAAGAAGAAGGCCCAGCTAGTCAAGGAAGGCTTCCCCACTTGAGTCGGGCCTTTAAAGAATGGGTAGAATTTGAAAGGGAAGCTGGAACACTGTGAGCAGAAGCTCGGTGACAGAAAAGCAGGAGTGTGTTTGGGAGCCAGTGACTGAGCCAATCTGGTGAGAGGAGAGGCCATGATTTGGACCAGTGACTTCATCTGTGTGAGCCAGTTAAATCCGACAACTCCTTGGTAAATTTGAATCTCTGAGGTTTTCTTGAGTCTGTAGTTAGGAAGACCTAAGTTCAAATTCAACCCTAGACTAGTTGTATGGTCATGTACAAATCACTCACCTCCGTCTCCCTCGGTTTTCTCATCTATAAAATGGGGATAATAATAGCACACTCTCCCAGGGTTGTTGTGAGGATAAAATGAAATAATAATTATAACATGTGTTTAGCACAATGCCTGGGACATAGTAAACATTATGTAAATGTTAGCTGTTATTATTTTCATCATCCTCATTAACAGCACACACATTCCAGGTTGTTGGGAAGATCAAATGAGTTAATATGGGGCAGCTAGGTGTGCAATGGATAGAGTAGCAGCCCTGAAGGCAGGAGGACCTGAGTCCAAATTTGATCTCAGACACTTAACACTTCCTGGCTGTGAGACCCTGGGCAAGTCACTTAACCCCAATTGCTTTGGCAAAAAGAAAGAAAGAAAGAAAGAAAGAAAGAAAGAAAGAAAGAAAGAAAGAAAGGAAGGAAGGAAGGAAGGAAGGAAGGAAGGAAGGAAGAAAGAAAGAGTTAATATTAGTAAAGCACTGTCCTAAATACAGTACACAGTAGAAGCTCAGTAAATTCTCTTTTTCTTCTCCTTCCTGATAGCACCAGTGGCTTTCCCATGTCCAAGGCAGGACTTGAACCCAGATTGTTCTTGGAAGGCCGGCCCTTTCTCCCTTATATCCTGCTGCCTCTGGAGAGATTATATGGAGAGGTCTCAACAGGTAAGAGTAAGCGTTGGCAAGGGTAGAGCCTGCCAGAGGCCAGCATTCAAACTTAGACCTTTCCTGACTTTTTCTTCTCTGCCACACTGCCTCCCGGATAAGGCTGGAAGGGGTAGGTAAGGAGCAGATTTGGAATCGCTTTGGCCATGGGGAATCTCTGCCAGCGGCCAGATCCTCTTGTTAACATCTTCCAAGAGCTATGAGGCTCTGCTTTCCCCCTGCTGCTGGTAGGACAGAAACAGTGGCAGTGTGGAAACCCTCAAAGGTGCCTGGGCACATGCTTAAGCAGACACACCCCCCCAGGCTCACGGCCCATGCTTCTTGGATCCCTCTGTACGGCCCTGCTGCTGTGGTCCAGACCTTCCTGGCTCACCCTTGGATTCTCTTGTCTCTGCTGCCGGAACCAAAGATGCTGTTTCCCCCTTTCCCATTTTTCCTCTCCCCTCCCCCCCCAAGCCCTTCTGGTCAGACACAATCAGACCAGAATGTGCTTCCCAGGGAGAGAGCAGCCTCCTTCTTATCTGGGTTTTGATGTGTGTGCACCTGGCTTTGGGAACCCCAGGGCTTATCTCCACAGGAGAGCCGGGTTGTTCAGCCACCAGATAGGCCTGTTCCAGCTCCCCGGCTGCTACAGCCAGTTGCTGACCCAGAGATAGGCAGCTGACTCCTGAGATTGAAAAAATCCACTTCCCCTGGGGCCGAGGCAGCAGAAGGCAGGGGTCATTAGGGAAGGGCAAAGAGGCCTGACTGTGTGAGCTATGGGGAGGATCCCATCCTCCCGGGGTCTGCTCCGGTCCATCCCCGCGGCTGGACGATGGATCGTCGCTGTTGTGCTATGAGAGGAGGCAGCCTCTTCTTAGAGGGAGGAAGGAGCAGCCACCAGAAGTAAGCATTCCCTTCCTCCAGGACTCAGAGAAGGTCAGATCTTTCTCTCATACAGCAACCGGTCTTTCCTCTTCAAATTTCTTCCCGGCTGGGAGAGTCCAAGGGCAACTCCTGGTGATGGGTCCTGAGGGCTCTTAGAGTGGGAGACCGCCACCAGCTTCCCCATTTGAGGAGGGAGATGATGCTCAAGGGGAGGTGAGAGAAAGAAGATATATGGGGTTTGGGCATGGACTGCCAAGAACAAAGGCTGCTGGTAACCAGCGGCTCTGTTTCTTGGTGAAGGCTTAAGCTGCCCTTAGAAAGGGGACACTTTGATGCCCTATACAAAGTCTGTTCAGCATGGGAGAACCTGCCGACCTCTTGCGTGGCCTTTGAAATCCAAAGCTATGCTGAGGCGATTGAAAAACATGTGATGGACAAGGATGGGATGCACCAACTATGAAAGACACATTGCACCAAAATGATGAGAAGGAACCACAGAGAGATGTACATCCAGAAAAGGAAGTGAGTCAGTCTGCTGGGCACTGGGGATCCTCAGGCAAATGTTCCTGCCCTCAAGGAGCTTACACTCTTCGCATTGGATACAAGTTCACAGGTAAGTAAAGTAAAACAAGCACTGTGTGTGCACATATCCCTCTCTCTCTCTATATATGTCACATTTTCATGTATGTATGTAGTTATAGTTCAGCCATTTCAGTCCTGTTTGATTCTTTGTGACCCTATTTGGGGTTTTCTTGGCAAAGATGCTAAAGTGGTTTACCATTTCCTTCTCCGACCCAATTTACAGATGAGGAAACTGAGGCAAGCGGGGTTAAGTGACTTGCCCAGGATTACATTTGCCCAGGAGAAACTCAGAAAAATGAATCTGCTGAATTTTCTCCACTGCTGTGTCTTTAAAGGGGCAGAGATGAGGAAGAAGCCTATTTCAGGTATGAGAGTTTAGGCAGAGATGAAAAATGAGGGGAGGAAATAGCCATGGCGTCACGAACAACAAGTGGTCCATGTGGCAGCATGAGGACATGAGTGAGATCATCACCGCACAAGGCATAAATATAAATGAGCTCTGTCGCTCACTTCATTTCTCTCTCTTTCATTTTCATTCTTGTCCCACTCTCTCTCAGATTCGCTCTCCCCAGATACAAGAATAAATGTCAGGAAGTGATTGATCATCCTGTGATGCTGCCTGGAGTAGTCAACAGGGTGAAAAGCCACCCAGAAATCCAGTCCAGCTGGATCCTGCCAGGGTCTCCAGCCTGGACCTCCCATCATAATGTGCAGCTAGAGCTGGCCATCCCCCCCCAAAGGTAGCTGACTGCAGGAACCCTCTGCCACCTGCCCAGGCTTTGCATGGGAGCAGCATTTTAGGTGCTGAAGAGTGGGTTGGTGATGGAAAGGTATTTATCGCTCTGGAGATGGCTCTTTGCACATTACCCGAATATCAGAGAATCTTAGAAGATAAAAGGACTTCTACGGATCATTTTAGCTCAATCCTCCTGTTTTGCAGATGGGAAAGGGAGATCTAAGATCTGAAGAGTTCTTAGGGTCACCAGTTTACAGCTGGAAGGGACCTGACAATGTCTAATTCAGCTGACTCATTTTCCAGAGTCAGAAACGGAACGCAGGGAAGGTTTATTAATTTGATCAAAGTCACGCAGGTTTTAAAGTATCAGAGGTGAGATTTGAATCTGAGTTCTCCAAGTCAGAGAGAGTTTTTTGTTCTATACCATTCTGCTGATGAGAAATACGCAGCTTCTTTGTCTGAGTTTCCTCCAGTACCTGTCAGAAAACCATTCTCAGTTACTCATATATGAAATAATTGAGACCAAGGAACCATCTGTTTTTTGAGTGTAGAGTATCAGCTCAATTAAGAGAGATCTGTCCAGCCACATAACAGCTCTCACCAGCCTCTCTGAAGGGAGGGCTTTGCTCTGACAGTGTCCTCAAAGACTCAGAGCAAATTAAAAGCAAAGCAAGTGATGGGTGAGTCTGGGAGCAGTCACTCCTCCATAACCTGCCGTTCGGGGTCCTAAACGTTTCGGGGGGCCGGGGGATTCTGAGAGGGAGAGAGGCAGACTAAGGGGTCTAGAGTCACTTGGGGCTCTCCCACATCCTCTTACCATCCTTCCTACTGACCAGCTGAAGGGACTGACACTCGGAGCCTATTACTTAGGCTTTAATGAAAAGCAATCATTGTGTCTTCAGCTAAGTAGGAATGGAATGAGTCTGGTATTGGCTTTATGGTAATGATGTTAATAGGAAAAATCTCCTCCCCCACTCTCTATTTTAGTTCTTGTTAAAGGAAATTTTATACACACATATATACACAATCCTGTTTTTGTGTATACACACATGCATGTGTATGTGTGTGTGCACATGTATTTTGTGTATGTACACATATGTATTTGTATGTCTAGGCATATAAAACATAAAAAAATGTGTGTGTGTGTTGGGTGGGGGAATGTGGCGCAGGGTCAGTGTTTTGGGGGAAAAGTCAGAATCAGTGAGTCTTCTCTGAATGTACAGCCATGATTTTCCTTTCTCCAAGTCCTTTGACTCCAAATTCCTTATTTTTCCCACTGAACTGAAGCATGGGGGGAGTTCATGCTGTGTCCTGGGAAAGCTCATGACATTTGGCTCTTGAGGTTGAGCCCCAAGATATTTTCTTACCCACCTAACTCAACAGGGCACACTTGGTCCAAATTGATTAACTGTTGTAATTATTTTATTAATGAGCATATCTTAAATACATGAAGAACTTCCCATTCCAAAAGAGCCACAAGAGGTTTCATGGAGCAGACACGGGAATCATTTCATTGAAGCATGAACAGGTCAGCTTGAATGGCCACCCAGAATTGCTATTGGGCAGTAAGGAATAGGGCACAAATTTCCAGTGGGAAATGCTCAGGAGTCATAGAGCTCTCTATTGCTGGGAAGACCCTTGGAGAGCATTAGCCAGGGGTTCTTAACCTTTTTGGGGGTCATGAATTCCCCCTCCCCCCCAATGCTTAGGAGGAATCCTTTCTCAGAATTACATTGTTAAAAGCATAAAATAAAATACATAGAATTGCAAAGCAAACCAGTTACATTTAAATATTCATTTTCTTCCCCATTCAAGTTCACAGACCTCCTGAAATCTATTAATGGACTTCAGGTTAAGATTCTCACAACCGAATCCAATTTATTAATCTGCTTCTCATTTTAAAGAGAAGGAAACTGAGGTAATTAAGAGATGAATCCAAGATCATACAGCTTGTTTGTAGAATAGTCAGACAGTCCCATCTCTGTCTCTCCTCCACCCCATTAAGTCATATTACTGCCAAATTAGTCATGCATATGCTGGTTAAAGGCCTGGGATAATTTCACACCCTTCTGAAGTACATCCAAGTATCCAGGTCAGTACTTTAAATGACCTTTCGGCTTTCCAGAAGCTAAACGGTTACCACTCTGGAGTCCCTTTTCTGTCTCCAACATGCTCCATCATTCCTTTTTGGAATGATTAACCTGGCTGCCTTATGATAAAAGCTCACATTTATATATGTTTTTGTGATTTGCAAAGACCTTTACATAGATTATCTCATTCAATCCTCAAAACAATCCTGTGAAATGGGTACTCATTTTAAAGATGAGGTAGCTATGGTTCAGCATGTTCAGGGTCATCCAGCAACTAAGTGAGGACAAGTCTTCTGGATCCTAAAATCCAGTATACCATTCGTTATCCTACACTGGCTCTAGCATAGAAAATCTCTAAATAAAGGATCTGCATTTGCTTCCTTCTTGGAAGGGGGAGAATTTCAGCTTAAGAAACACTTTTCTTATACCCACCTGTTTGAATTTTAGTTTTTTTGGTTATTGTATCACAGAGTTGGGGAAATTCCCTTTACCAAGGCAGATCAAAAACTATTCTGCAGCTTATTTATTTTTTAAATGTGGTTTTTAATTGATTTCTTTTATTATTATTATTTTGGTGAGTCAATTGGGGTTAAATGACTTGCCGAATATCACACAGCTAGTAAGTATTAAATATCTGAAGTCACATTTGAGCTCAGATCTTCTGACTTCAGACTACTGCTCTATTCATGGCACCATCTAGCTGCCTCATATTCTATAACTTATAATCTTAGATGTTTGCTTAAGTGACTTTCCCGGGTTCACACAGTCAGTATATGTCAGGGTATGCTCTAAATCCAGGTCTTCCTAACTTTGGGTCAACTCTTTAGCTACTTCAATGAATATGACATTTATTTAGTTATTATATAATTATATTGTAATCACTAAAGGATGTATTTAGTATTTCTGCAATTTCTTTTTCTCTCTTTAATTTAAAAAATTTTTATAAATATAATATAATATTAATATGATGTAATTTAACATGATATGATATGATATTTTATAAAATTTATACTAATTTTAATTTTATACTAATAATAGTTTTTCTGGCATATTTTCCTTGAAAATCGGATCCGTACCTTTAAAACAACCTTTGCATGCACGTTTGAATGCCTATGGATCAGTAGCTGTCCCATACCCAATACGAGTATTGCAGAATTGAACTCCAGTCTTCTTGTCTCCAAGCCTACTGCTCATCCCATTCCTTATCCAAGGGCACTGTGCATTTAATCTAAAGTGTTTGATTGATTGGTTGACTGAGGCTTGTTCTTATTTCCTTAAGATATCAAGTCAGCTTTCCACTTAATTTAAGTGGGGTAGAGTGACCCAGTTGATTTATCAATCAATCCCCCCTTACAACTCTGACCCCCAGTTTCCTCATTTATTATCTTTTTCAATCATGTCTCCCTGACCCCATTTTCTTGACAAAGATACCAAAATGGTTTGCCATTTTTTTTCTCCAGCTCATTTTACAGATAAGGAAACTGAGGCAAAGGGTTCAAGGACTTGCCCGATGTCCCACAGCTAGTATTTGAGGCTGTATTTGAACTCAGGGGAAGGATTCTCCCTGCCTTCAGACCTGGAACTCCATCCACTGTACCACCTAGCTACCTTTCTTTATCTTTAAATAAAAATAACGGAAATAATTTTATTATAAAACTAATGGGAAAATAACACTTAGAATCCTAGGTCTAGTACTGGGAAACATTTGCGGTCATTTAGTCCAATAATTTAATTTTATAGAGGAGGAAATATTAGTCTATGGAAGTTAAGTCAAAGTCATACTGGAAATATCTGGGTGGAGAGATCTGAACCCAGAACAAGCATCCTGATCACTCCAGCCTTCCGCCTTGGTGAGTGAGAGAACCTCTTTGCCCAAGGCCCATTCAGATGGGACGGAGTCTCGGTGGCCAGCAGACATTAATCTCCGGCCCTTCTAATCCCAGGCTCCTGGTACCGACGAGGCCCTCAGAAGGCCTTGGACAGGCAGCAGACAGAAGAGCTTCCTGACCTGACCTTTGTAAGAGCTCTGCTTTTCACTAATATTTTCACAGACGGGACGCTCCTCCGGTGCAGGTGGATCTGCCATTATTAATGTGGAAGGAATTGAGCTGTCACCCGGCGCAGTCAGTTTATCAAGGCCTGACAGAGCATTACTTGAGTGATCACTAGCCTATTAATTTCCACCCCCCACCCCCACCTAGTCCTTGCCAGGGGGATTACAGTGAAAAATGGCAACTTCACCACAGGGAAATTCTTCAGGGTGACAAAAATAAAAATAACTCTAATTGAAGCTGATAGAAATTATACCCTTTAAAAACACATAGAGAGATGCACTGTATAGAATGTAAATGAATGCTGGGGCAGGGTTTCTGTCACTGGATAATAGAAACAAAATGACAGCACACCAAACATCCTCACAGGGGCAGCCAGATCAGCTCAATCAGCCGGGAGCCGGTGTCTCAGGCAGCTCCCTCCTTCAGGGACTTGGAGCGGCTTGGGGGGAATCAGGGGGCATCCTGGGACCATCCTGAGGCTTCATCCAAGGGAGCCTCGGTCCCCAAGGCCGTCCCACTGCCCCACCCTTTCCCCATACAGGTCAAGGCATTAATGGGCACATCTGGACTATATTAGTGTCCCGACCTTGGACTGTGGGTTTACAATGAATGGACAGCTTCTAGACTTGGGGATCAAAAAAAAAAAACAAACCAGGATTTAAATACTGGCTTCTTCACATTGGGCAATTGATACTGGTGAAACTGGGCAAATCGCAAGCTCTCTGGGTCAAAATGTCCTTATGTGCAAAATGAAGCTGGCTTGAAATCTCTGTTCCTATTGTCCTAAATCACAACCTAGACGTTTACATTTATTCCTCTTCAGAATGAAGGGGAGAGAGTGGAGGACCTCAAGGGCCCATCCAAATTGTAAGGACTAGAATCCTAATTAAATTAAAGTCCACTAACTTATTAAGCACCTACTATGTGCCATAATTTATGTTGGGTACTGGGAATATGAAATTGAAAGACTGCTGTTCTTCCCTCAAATATATAAATATGAGGGGCAGCTAGGTGGTGCAGTGGATAGAGCACCAGCCCTGAAGTCAGGAGGACCTGAGTTCAAATCTGACCTCAGACACTTAACACTTCCTAGATGTGTGATCCTGGGCAAGTCACTTAACCCCAATTGCCTCAGCAAAAAAAGAAAAAAAAATTAACTACTACTATCAATATTGTGGTATAAATAGTGCTTTTAAAAAAAGAAAATAAAAAGCTTTAATAATAACAATAAAAGAATGTAAGCTCCTTGAGAACAGAGACTGGCTATGTAATGAAAGGTGGAGATTAATTTATGTAATAACCAACTGGGGAAGGACATGTGCTTCAGGATAGGAAATAAAATATGCCTTTGGGTTTCAATGGTGTCTGTACTAACCCAGGCACCCATTCTTGCAAGAATGTAAAATAAATGTTCCTAGCATTCAAAAAAACAAAACCAAAATTGCCTTTGGATCAGAGTTGGAGAGAAGAAAGAAGGTGGATAAAAAGAGAGAGGGGGAAAGGAAAGGAAGGAGGAAGAGAAAGGAAAGAGGAAGAAGGAAGAAGAAAGAAGAGGGATGGGGAGGGGCAGGGAAGAAAGTCTTTTCAAAGAAGAAAAACTCAAGAGCACAGGGGATATTGCTTTGTGGAGCAGGTGGCACCTGGAACTGGGCCTCAAGGAAAAATGTTAGCAGGTAGAGATGAGAGAATGGATTCCAGATGTGCTATGTTTTTTACACAGATGATGAGACTGAAATGCTATGGTGGGTAGGATTGAAAAGGATTGAAAGGGCTTTAGAGATCACTGAATCCAATGTCTTTTTATAGATGAGAAAAGAGAAGTTCAGGGATGTCAATTAATAATAATAGAATTATAGATTTTAAGCTGGAGGAGTCTTTAGGGGACATCTAATCCAACCCCCTCTTTTGATAGGGGAGGAAACTGAAATTAAGAGATAAGTGACTGATTAAAGATCACACAGACAGTAACATCAGAGCTGGGTTCACAATCAGGTCCTCTGACTGCAAATCTGTCTCCTCCATCACCTCACCAGGATTCGGGTCCCTTGCCCAAGGTCACCCAAGTGGCTTGCACAGCAGAGCAATGACATTCTCTGTACAGTTGGCCAGCAACCAGAAATAAATAGTCCCGACCTTTGGGGTCTGGCTGGACTTGAGGGAGCAGCGTTCACTCAGCAATCATTTATCTGGTGCTTGCTCTGTGTACTATGAGCCCTCCCTGACCTCCAGTAATAAAGGAGGGGGGGCAGGTTATAAGATTTTTTACAAAAGCATTTATTAAGCACCTATTGTATTAATAATGATCTATGCAGAGGCTACAAGGCTGAAGCTACTGAGGTTATGAGACATTTTAAAAGGCATTTATTAAGCACCTACTGTATTGATGATGACAATGATGATCTATGTAGAGGCTAGAAGACTAAAGCTACTGAGACTTTTAAAAAGCATTTATTAAGCACCTATTGTTTAAAATTGTATGTCATTTGCCCAATGTGAAAAGCATAAAGCCAAGATCCAAACCCACATCCTCTAACTCCAAAATCCAGCTCCTTTCTCACTGTCCAATGAGTACAAGCTGCCTTTCAAGGTAGTAAATATTTATTTAATTAAATCGAATCAAGATCAGGTTACTTTAAGCCACCTCAGAAGCTAAGCTGTCTCTGTTAGTATTTGGATAAAAAACTCCCAGGAATCCTGGCCGTGGAATGTATTTGGGATATGAAGGGGAACAAAAGACCAAATTGGCTAAACCCAGAGCTTTGACATATTGTTGGAGGATAGACGAGGGAGCCACAAAAGGTGGAAAGGAGGCCACGTCATCAAGGGAGATTATAAAGAAAAAACACATTTGTATAGGAACAAGATTAGAAAAGGCAAATGTCAGAAGGCCCATACAAGTAGCAAAGGATTTAAAAAAAAGAATCATGAATAAAAAGGAGAAGGAAATTGGTCTGGATGGCATTTGGCCAATGATCCCAAGTTAAACTCTGCTACTAGACAGAGCCCATTATTCTCTCGAGGATGGGAGAGGGCTACAAATTTCAGTCCATAATGGTCTCAAAGAAGTCACCACTGAGGGTGAGCCAATGAACCACAGAAGGAAATATGGTGGTCTTGAGTAGATTGTGGCGTGCTGTCAACAGCGAGCTACTTCAGAGAAGTGACATCTGGAGCATGAGTGAGGAAACATATGATAACAACAAACAACAAGTGACATTCGCCTGGTGCCCTAGAGCTGGCAAGGTGCTTTACCTGCATTATCTCACTTGGGGAGGTGATTTGGTCATGTAGGGAGAGCAAGGGATGATACATGGACATTCTGACTATGATCAGGGTATCCCCAAAATACAAACAGATCCAGTAAAAGCCTCCAATGTGTTGGCTAGACTTTCTATAGAGAAACAGGAAGACATGGAGAAGAATAATAAAGGGTGATAAGACATGGACGTGTTTTGTTTTGCCCCAACTGATCCATCAATGGCTATAATTTTTTTTAATGATTCAGTTGTATTGGGCAATGAACAGAAGCAGAGACAATATCAATTCCCCAATAAGTAAGGAGAGAAAACTAAGAAAACTAAGAACAGAATCAGAGACAATATCAATTCCCCAATAAGTAAGGAGAGAAAAACTAAGAAAACTAAGATCTACATAGAGGCATTTTAAAGAAAAGCAACTTTTCTATTCTTCATTTACCAAAAAGATAAGATTAAAATATTGACTCTAGTTATGAACAAAGATTTAAAACTTGAAGGGGTCTCAAAAATTACCTAGGACAAATAAAGAAAAGGAAACTAATGATTTCTACAAAATAGGTAGTAAAGAAAAGAAGTGAATATTCTAACTTAAGACTCTGAACTCCATGTTTAGTATTCTGCCTAATACCTCACAGAAAACAATTATGAGACAGGAGAATAAATTGTTTTTAAAAAATTAAGAAAATAAGCTGGCCCAATGGCACTCAAGGGAGAGGTAGATGTCATTCTGAAGTCAATATCTTTTAGAAATCATGGAGAACAGAACAAGCACCCCCCCCCCCTCCTACCCCGCAAAGACTGAGAAAAGGCAACTGCAATACCCATTTTATAAGAGAAGAAAAAGGGATAACCTTGGAAAATAACATACTAGTCGGCTTAACATCAATAGAGGGGAAGATACTAGAATGAGTCATAAAAAAATCAATTTGCAATCACGTAAAATAGCACAAGAATTACTACTCAGGCCTTTGTGAAGAGAAAATCATGCCAGACCAATTTAATTTCCTTCTATGACAGTGACAGGCCTTATGGATGAGGGGAAAAGTGATAGATGTAATCTAGCTTGATTTCATATGGCTTTTAACTCTGTCCCATTCGATGGGCTAAGAACATCAAGATGGACACACTGGGTCGGATCTCTCGTCCATGGACCCAAGGGCTCTGCTCTTGCCAAGTCTCTATGATGCTACCATCCAACGGTCAGGCTGACCTCCAAAGGTCACAGACTTCCCCCCAGACCCTGCAAGCTTGCTTTGTTCAACAAATATGGACCCAAGCCATAAACTCTTCTTTGAATCTATTTATAGTTATAGTTAGGTTTTTTGGTTTTGTTTTATCATTGACCAGTCCTTTAGGATAAAGAGTGACTCTTGTTTACATAGTGCTTTATGGTTCACAAACATCCTACTTTGGGCAGCTAAATGTTTCTGGGTAGAAAAAACACTGAACTTGGATCTGAGTTCAAATCCTCCTAGAACTCTTACTATTGCTATTATATTATACGGTTTATTATTTAATTATATTATACTGTTATATTATTACCCCTGTCATTCTTAGTTTCCTTAGCTATAAAGGGATAATAATAGCCCTTAATTCACCAGGATATTGTGAAGTTCAAATGAGATGACTTATGGAAAAGGATTTGTAAACCTCAAAAGTGCTATACAAATAATACCTACTATTATTATTGGGTAGTTAGATTGCATAGCGGATGGGGCATAGGACCCAGTGTCAGGAGGACCTGAGTTCAAATTCAACCTTAGACACTAGTTGTGTGACTCTGGGCAAATAACTTGACCTTATTTGCCTGAAAAGGAAATGGCAGATCACTTCAGTATCTTTGTCAAGAAAACCCTAAATGGGACCAATAAAGAGTTGGACACAACAGAAATGACTGAATATCATCATCATCATCATCATCATTCCATATAACCACCTGGCAAGGAAGGCAATATAAATTTCAGTAGACTCATTTTTTTTTTTTTTTTTTTTTTTTTTTTTACAGAAAGTTAAGTCACAGTAAGAGAGGTTAATTGTTTTACCCAAGGTCATACAGCTAGTAAATGATGTGATCTAGTGAGTTTTCTCCTGTACTATCTTGCCTCTCATAATGAGATCCATTTGTTATTCTTCATAGCAAAAAGGAGTATTTTCTTTCATACTCTAATAATTTATGATTTGGTGGATGTATCCCTCTTTATCCTATCTCATATCCTTTAGGTTTATACAAATTTTGAACCTGTCCCTTTCTGGACTTTCTATTTATTCAATCTGTTCTCATAAAAAAATTCTGTGATTATAGGATCTAGATTTGAAGCTGGAAGCAACACTAAGAGTCCCGAGGGGTCTAGTCCCTTCATTTCACAGAAGGAAAACCAAGGTGTGGTGGGGCTTGTCCAAAATCCAGCTCTAAATTTCAGATTAAAGGACTGGGACCTCGGAAATCATCAATGCTACAAACCAGGGCTTGATTTATTGTTTTGATGATTGTCTAGACTTAAGAAAGTGATGGATAAATGTTAATAATAACAGTTTAAATTACAAGCGCATCTTTTCCTCCCAGAGGTCCGGTTATTAAACATTTGCCAAGATACCTGTTGCCAAGATCACAAAGACTTTAAGTGGAAAAGCCAGATTTCAAAACTAGATCCTCTGACTCTTAAATCCATCATCCTCCCAATGATACCATCTTATCTCATCATTTCAGTCATTCTTCTCAGAGTCTTTTATATCTCCATTAAGTCTGACCCAAAGCTAGAAGAATATGAGTGGTGACTTGTATCCCCTGTGCAAAGGATTGTCATTGGGGGGGGGCTCTGCATCACTCTGAAAGCATGAATACAGTGAGAGCTAGGAGAGTCAATCTCTACGGTTGTGCTATTCAGTAGCTTTATTGACAACTCAGGTGAAAGAATATAAAATATCCTCTTACACTTGCAAGAGGCACTATATATGTCTTCGAGTGTTATGGAAGATGAGAAAAAAATCTAAATTACTTGAAATTAGGAAATGAAAATTCAATTAAGATTAGTGCAAGATATCTCCTGGAGGATAAAAATCCAACAATAGAACTAGTCGATGGAAGGACTAAGTAGGCACAAATACAGAAAAAAAAAAAGACCTAGTTATCATAACTGACCACAAGTAGACTGTGTTTGCAGGTTATAGGTTATCAGATAGGAAAGAAAAGAAAAAACCCAGCAAGATATTAGATATATGTGTGTACACGTACACGTAAATGTGTGTGAATATATACTTACACACATATGTTATATGTATACTTATACATGCACACATACATGTGTTGTTTAAGGGTCAAGGAGTAATTATAATATTCTTCAGAAATTCAATGCATTAATTAGATCTTTGAGGATTGTGTCCAATTAGATCACTGTTAAAAGAAAATGAGAAGGATAGAGAGAAGAGCAACAAAGATGATTTAATTGGATGCAAAAGAGATCCTATGAAGAGAATTTAAATGAACTGGCTTCATTTAGTCTAGAGACCAGATGAGTGATCTCATTTTATACCCTGAAGCATATAAAACATTTTGGGGGTGGGGGTTGGGGAACTTGTCACACTTTGGAATTTTAATGGGTTTTCAGAGTATGTTAGAATTGGAAGAGTCCTTAGAACACGGGAATTCATAGGTAGGAGGGGCTTTGGATTATTGGAAAGGGAATCCTAAATAGAACAGATTGCTAGAAGGAGACTTAAAAAAATAGCTTGAGGAAAAATAAATCTTAGAACATAGAATATTAGAACTAGAAGAAATCTTAAAAAGTCGGCTCTGACAATTTCTTCATTTTATGTAAATATGAGGAAATGGAGGACCAGAGAGTAAGAAAGATGGATGGAATTGAAAGCTCTTGACTGTTAGTCTGACCTATCACTCTATGAGTCCCCTGTACTCTGGGGAAAATGTGTTAACCAGCATCTAGGCTTTGATTTTATCTAGGTGTAGCAGAAGAAGAATTAAAGAAAACTCATGATCATATAAGGGGCATATGCAGGGCCAGATTGCTGCTTCTAACGGGAGCCCGAGGCCAGGTGCTGGACAAAATTGATATAGTAGAAAGGACGCTGGATTTGGATTCAAATCCTAGCTTTGTCATTTACTTCCTGTGGGCCCTTTCTGGGCCTCTGTCCTCACCTGTAAAATGGTTGAGTAATCTCAAAAGTCCCTCCTAACTCTACAATCATAAAATCCTATAAAAAGATAATGACTCTCCCATAAATCACCGAGTTGAGTGGTGTTAGAAAGGCACAGCACTGATTCTTCTAGTACCAGGACCAGACACAAATGCCAAATGGCCCAAGGTGAAAAGCTCTGTGGACCACCCCCAGCCCCATCCATTCACTGGCCCCAGTTCTGACTCAGCCTGAGGAGTTAGTACATGAGCAGGAATGAGGGAAAGACTGGAAGGAGTAGAGTTTCTAAAGGATTCCCTGGGCGACTGTCTGCCTCCCAGATAGTAAAGATCCTAGTTACCGAGGAGTCCATCGCCCACCCTCTCCCCAATCCCTGGCCCCCCCAGTCTGTTTTAAGTTTATCCCCTGGCCAGCTGACCTAGTCTTTCTGGGAGGGCTGCTTCCGCTTTCCCTTAAGGACACCTGCAGTGAACAGAGGAGAGCCAAATAAATATTTATGGATGCAAGGTCTAGAGGAAATCCAGGCTCTGTTCCCAGCTCCAGGACTGACTTCCTTTGAGATTCTGGACTAATCATTTGAATTCTCTGGGCCTTCATTTTCCCAACTCAGACATGGAGTTCTGTGAACTCCTAATACCAACTGCTTGTCCACACATGGCAGGCTGTCACGAACACACATGTGGGGATGCTTGTAAAATACTCCGGGTTACTTGGGAAGACAAAGGTGCTACTAGAACCACCTGGGGGGGATGAGTATGAGTTTCTGGGGCAGGGAGCACCTAGAAAGCAGATTAATATGGCTGAAACAGCTGCACAAGAAAACAGCAAGTGGTATTTCTTGTTTTCTAAAGAGAGACTAAGCAGAAACCTGGAGGGTGGGGTGGGACACCTAGGGTTGATACTTCATTGACCACAGAAAACAATAACTGTAGCATCATAAAACTTCAGAGCTGGAAAGGACCTTAGAAATCATCTGGTCTCTTTGGATTTAGATCCAGAAGTGTGGTGTATCACCTTAAATTGTTTTACAAAGCACTTTTCTCATAACAATTCTTCAAAGCAGATAGGGAAAGTCATATATCATCTCCATTTTACAGATAAGAAAACTGAGGTTCAGGGAGGTGGGATGATTTGGCCACAGCCAAAAAGACCATGTGGTACCAGAGCCTAAATTAGACATCAGGTTTCCCTGACTCCAAGCCCAGAGCTAGTACCACTATATATAATAAAATTATTAATTGTTAATATGAAGTAATACTTCAATAGTATTAATAATAAATTTAATGATTAGCATAACAATGACACAATAACATTTATATAGTACTTTAAACTTTAGAAAGTATTAAACTAGGGGTGGCTAGTTGGTGCAGTGGATAGAGCACCAGTCCTGAAGCCAGGAGGACCTGAGTTCAAATCTGACCTTCAGATACTTAATAGATGTGTGACTTTGCAGAATGGACAGAAGAAATTCATTAATTGTCACACATTGAGTTAGAAGGAGGCCTTCAGGGACCCAGGTCTCCTGCCTTCCAGTCGAGAGCGTTTTTCACCATCTAAGAATTATTTGGAACAGAACATATATGCCAATGTTTTCTAAGGCAGAATTTACTCTCAGAGCAACTTAAAGAACCCCAACCAAATGCCTCTCCCAACTGTACTCACCTCCTCCCAAAGGCTTCTGCCAACTTGCTGGTGCTTGTTAATTACTCACTCCCTTAGATCAAAGACCTCATTTATAAAAAATAAAACTATCCATTTGACTTTTTAAAAAATGGTAAGAAAATCTGGCCCTGCTATCTGGAGTTTTCCTTAGGTTACAATCCCATCAGATGCTATCCCAGGTACAAGCATGTGCTGGCTTGGGTTCGTGGGCCTGATTCTTGTATCTGTCAGATAGAGTCTGGTGGTTGATGGTAGTGGGAGGGGGAGAATGGTAGGGGGTTGAGTTGAAAAAGGGAACATCTTCCTTATTCACCAATAATAATTAGAACGCCCTCTAGGTTCCACTGATTGAAATAACCATTTCTCAAAGGTTTTTGTTTTGTTTTGTTTTAGTTTTTAGTTTTTATTTCAGTGTTTATAAGTGACTTTTAATACAGTATCCCACAGTCACCATCTGTAAGCTTCACCTTAGATGTTTTTCTGGGATTTTTAAAACAATTATTTAATTTAAATTTAATTTTCTGGGATTTCTAAAAATTTAATTTGATTAAAAAATTTTAAAAATTATTTCCTATTTTTTTTTTTGGACATATAGAGAGTTAAAAATTGCCATGTGAAAAAGAGAATATAGTTGTATGCAAATTGAATCAGAGCCAGGGTTTTCTTCTCTCAGGTTTTCTCTTTTTTCCCTGGCTGGTTCTGAAGCTCGAATCCATCCTCAGACACTTATTAGCTGTGTGACTGGGCAAGGGAGTTCACCTTTGTCTGCCTCAGTTCCCCCAAGAAATATCACCATTTACCTCCAAGGGTTTGTGTGAGGATCAAAGGAGATACTATTTGCAAAGTGCTTATGGATATTCTTTCTTCCTGGATCTATCCTCCTTCCCTTCCTGGGATGATATTAAGGGAAAAGGCTAAGAGGAGATTAGTGTGGACAGTAGCATGATTAGGTGCACCAGGCTAAGTGCTTTTTGAGATAATTCCCCCTTTCACTTTTTTCTGGGGGATCAATCAAGGAAATACAAGATACAATATCTGCCCTCAGGGAAGATCTAGTCTAGTGAAGAAAGACAACACACCCATAAAAGACAAAGTAGATTGCCTCCTGTGGTATTTTTGGCAGAAATGGTTGACAGTCAGTGCTAGGGAAGGTCCTGGGGAGGGATGATGGAGAAATGGGGAAGGCAGGATTAGAGCTAGACCTAACAGATGAATGGACTGATCAGAGGAAGCTGGAGAGAATTTCATCTGGGTGGGGAGGGAGGAAGTATTAAAGGAAAGGATTAAAAGGAAGGAAAGGTTCAAGGTGTGCGGTAGATGACAAAACGGCCAATTGATTTGTCTGGGTTTGGGGAAAGGGATGGTTGTAAGGAAAGTTAGGACTGAAGAGGAAGATTGGGGCCAGATCACAGGTAGAATTTCAAGGTGGAAATTTAGAGAGCTCCCCTCACCTATTTTACAAAGAAACTGATGTCAGAGAGAAGAAGGGATTGATTTTGCCTTAGGTTACACAATTAGGAGGATCACAGTAGCCTTTGAAAGATAGACAGGAAAGGATCAATGTTGAAAATAAATGTTTCGAAAATAAAAAACTTTAAAAGAATTTTTTAAAATAAATAAAAATTAGGCAAAGGGGTGTCTGAATTTGAAGACCTGTAGGCAACAGAGAAGCATAGGAAATAATGAAAGTGGAACCTTGGAAAGATTGAGCAAGAAACAAACTTCTAGTCATTTTAATGCCAGTTTTTGGAAAGATCATGTCTACAGTGTCAGTGTGAAATAGTGGAAAGAACAACGGATTTGAAGACAAACATATTTCAATTCTGATTCTGTAATTTACTATCCATGTGACCTTAAACCATGAAACTCCCTCTAGGTTTCAGTCTTCAGTTGTTGTTGTTTTTAACTTATAAAAGTATAAGTATTAACTTATAAAAAGTATTTAACTTATTAAAAAACCCTCTTCTTTCTAATTCTTATGATCTTTTAAATATCTCTTAAGGAGATATTAAAAAGTGGTGGGTCATTTTCCTTCTCCAACTCATTTTACAGAAGAGGAAACCATCACAAACAAGGTGAAGTGATTCACTCAAGGTTACACACCTAGTAAGTTTCACACAGCTAATGAGTTTCACCCAGCTAGTAAGTTTCACCCAGCTAGTAAATTTCACCCAGCTAATTAAGTTTCTGAAGTTGAATTTGAACTCAGAAGGATTCATGCTCCGTCCTGATTTGTGCCTCAGCACTCTATGCACTTTGGAGCCCCCTAGCTGCCCGAAAGAGAAGGCAGATGGATAATGTCCTTTATGCTTTTTCTCTTAGTCAAGCTCTTGTTAACAGCTACAGTTAGAACAGAAAGAATAAATGTAACTTTCAAAGCTGTCCTGCTTGTCTGTGATTCCTTCTGGTCACCCTGTTCTTTTTTTTTTTTTAAATGCTTGACAATTCCAATGGACTTGTAATGGAAAGAGCCATCTACATCCAGAGAGAAGTATGGAGACTGAATATGTATCAAAGCATATAGTATTTTCACCTTTAAAAAATGTAAAAAAAAAAAAATATGCTTGAATGACAAAAAAAAAAAGATCTTGTTAACACGCCAATAAATTAAACATGCAAAATTATGGATGTTAAAAGGACCATAGGGACATTAAAAAGGATGAGATCTGATCTATATGTGTGTGTGTATATATGTAAGTATAAATATGCAAGTTATTGTTTTGTTTTAAAGGAAATGCATAAAATAAGCTCCACTTTTCAAATGAACAGAAATCATAAAACTAATGAATCTAATTATAAGAAAAAATTAAGTTCTTTATGAATGAATGGAAATCATTTATCAAATGTTTAAATATGTTTGCTAAGAAGTACTTAATATCATGGCCCAGTTAAAGGAAATGGCTGGTAAAACAAGAGGAATAGGGAGAGATCATAACTTAAAGGTTAAAAAATGGCTGCATTGCGTAATTGAGTAATTCACTTGATATCTCTGGTTCTTAGCAGTGAAATGAGGGGGTTGGGTGGGATTGGGATGACTTAACTTGAGGTCTTCAAACCCCCAAGGGGTCTATGGATAGATTTCAAGGAGTCTGTGAACTTGAATGGGAAAAAATTACATGGGTTTTTTTTTTTCACTAAAATCTAACTGAAATTTAATATTTCCTTTCTTTATGAATGTTTAAAAAATGCATGAATCTGAGAAAGGATTCTTAGGCTTCACCAGGCTGCCCAAGGGAGCCATATCACAAAATTTTGAGAACCTCTGGCCTTGATGTTCCTTTTAGTTTAAATCTAGCAACTTATGATAGAATAAATCCTCCTTCAGGGGCCCTCAGACGTTTGTGTGTGTTTTAAAATTTCACTACTAAAGATTTTCAAAGGGATGTTGCATTTTTCCAACTGTAGGCATAAAATACTTTTAGTATATTTGACCACCCACCGGACCAACCCCTTCCCCAAGTGAATGCAAGAATGGCACTATGTAAGACTTTGTTTTGTAGCTAAAACAGAAGACATCCATATCTTCAGCATGGAGAGCATTTAATTCTATTTGATTCAAAAACTTATGGATGATCTACTATGTTCAAGGCTTACTGGGACCAGAACTGATGATAGAGAGGTGATCACACCTGATCACATTTATTAAGTTGTTGCTGTTCATTACCCGAAATGCCCATCTTTTTTCCACTACTATCTCCTTGCTGATACTCTATAGCTGTGAATTCTACATCATAATGATGTTCATCCAATTAGAACTATATGTGACCCAATGGACAACAGAAAGAGAATGTCTGGTGTATGTAGTAATTTATTGGCATGTAAACAAGAAGATCTTTTTTAAAATTTAATTTAATTTTTAAATTTTTTATTTAATTTTATTATTTTTACCAAAGGTTTTTAATTTTCAAAACATATGCAGGGATAATTTTTTAACATTAACTCTTGCAAAACTTTGTGTTCCAATTTTCCCCTCCTCCCCCCCCCCATCTCCTCCCCTAGATAGCAAGTAATCCAATATATGTTAAACATGGTAAAAATATATGTGAAACCCAATTTAGGCATACATATTTATACAGTTATCTTGCTGCACAAGAAAAATCAAATCAAAAAGGAAAAAACCGAGAAAGAAAATAAAATGCAAACAAACAACAACAAAGAGTGAAAATGCTATGTTGTAATCCCTACTCAATTCCCACAGTCCTTCCTCTGGGTGCAGATGGCTCTCTTCATCACAAGATCATCAGAACTGTCCTGAATCATCTCATTGTTGAAAAGAGCCACATCCATCAGAATTGATCATCCTATAATTTTGTTGTTGCCGTAACAAGAAGATCTCGACCAAGAGAAATAGCATAAAGGACATTATCCATGATATAAATAACTAGAAAAGGAATTGGCTCCGTCATGTAGTGAGAAGTAAACCCAAAGGGTCACCCATGAATCATCTTGGTATCAATGGAACATTAAAAAATCTGAGGGGAGTAGAACAGTGCCTAAGAAATGATGAAAGGGGAGATTTCAGAGAAAACTAGGAAGACCCATAGAAGGCAAGGTGATGGGGTAAAACAAGCAGAGCCAGGAGAACAATTTATACAATAACAATATCATAAAGAGAAACAACTTGGAAAGACTTGAGAACACTGAGCAATGTAGTGATCAATTGTAATTCCAAAGGACTCAATATCCTAGTAACATCTTGAATATTCCCTCTTCCTTCCCAATTCAAAAAAAAAATTCTAGAGATTTGCTGGGACCTCCAGGAACAAACACAAAATCCTCTGCTTGGCATTCAAAGCCCAGCCTACCTTTCCAAATTTCCTCTACCTTCCTCTCCATCATGTACTTTCCAAAACAGGGACACTGACTGGCCTCCTGGCCATTTCTAACATGGGGACACTCCCATCTCCCAATTGAGCTTTAACAACAGCTTTCCCCCATATCTAGTATATTTTACATTCTCATTTCTCCTGGCCTTCTTGGCTTCTTTCAAGTCTTAGCTCAAACCCCATCTTCTATAGGAAGCCTTTTCCAAATCACCCTAAGGTTAACTCCTACCCTCTATTGATTATGTCCAATTTATCCTGTGTAGATCTTGTTAGTATATAGTTGTTTGACTATTGTCTCCCCCTCACTGTAAACTTCTTGAGAGCTTTCGTCTTTCTTTGTATCCCCAGGACTTAACACAATGCTTGGCACATGGAAGGCATAATAACACTTATTGATTAATTTGCATGCGGTAGGCATAAAAATATTGATTGATTGCCTTGCAGAGAGGTATTACACTCAAAATATAGAATGAGACATAGGTTTTTGATCATAGCCAAAATGAGAATTTATTTTGCTTGACTGTGTGTTTGTTACAAAGGATCTTTTTCTTTTTGTTGTTAAACTGAAGAGTAGGAGGGAGAGAAAATAAATGCTTATTAGTTGAAAAAGATAAAAAAAAACCAACAGGCTTCCATTAGTTTGGATGGATTCTATCTGGGAGATTTAGAACTTCATAGGAAGAGAGGACATGAGATCTGCTTTGGGAAAGGAAACACCTGAGTGTAGGAGATCAGAGATCAGTAACATATTGAATTCTATGTGCCTAGTACTCGGGTGGTAGCCCTGACTAGAGTTCTGAACTTTCTGGGCTCCTTCATTATTTCCCAGACTCCCTCAAAGCTCATTAGCCTTTCAGTGGCTCTCCCTGTATTTGGTATGTCAAGGCCTTCATGATCTGGCTCCAACCTATGTTTCTGCTCCGACTTCCAGTAGTTTCCCTTCGGCCTTGTAAATGGCGGCCAGCGTCGCCTTTGGATCTTCCCCATAGACGATATTCCCTCTTCTCTCTCCAGGAATTTGCTCAGCCTGCCCTGTTCCTGGGATGCTCCCCCTCTCTCACTTCTGCTTCTTGCACTGCTTGAGACACAGCTCAGGGGCTACCTCCATTTAAGACCTTGCCTGACTGTCTCCATCCCCATCCATCTTCTCTCCAATGACTTCATGCTTACTTTGTATTTAATTTGTATTGACTTATTTATGTAAATATTGTCTTCTTCCTCTCTGCTCCTTTTTCCACCAGTTCCTAGAGGGCTGGGATTGCTTTCATTATTGTCCGTATCCTCAGCGCTTGGGGTCAAGGGCTGGTAGGAGCTGGCTGGGGCTCATCCCTGCTGGTACACACTGTACTGGCTATTTAATAAACACTTGTTTACTTAATGAGTTGTTGAACTCACTCTGTGACTCTTCGTTTCTAAGGATGGCCTCTGGCGAAGGTTGCTATTCCCATGATAAACCAGTTATTCCCATTCTAGGGTCACAAAACATCACAAGCATAATCATAATCATCATAAAAGCGAGCTACCTACCCACAGCCTCTTTCATCCAGAGTCCCCAAAGGGCCCGACAAGCTTATAAAAAGGCTTGGGAGGATATGATGTTTACGGGTGACCCTTTACCCAATCCTAAAAAGCACAGTGATGGCTCCATATAAAA